>NW_006921725.1:5974310-5988449 GCF_000298275.1 Orycteropus afer afer | reverse complement strand
CAGGATGTCCATAGATATACTGGAAGCAGGCCACACCCCTAGGGAAACTTCCTTTCAACAGATTGGCTGCTCAAAACATAATCATCTGATCCCATCATGGGAATAAACACAACACAACAGCTTAAACCACACAGAATTGTGGTCCAGCCAAGTTGACACACAGCTCCAACCATCACAGCAATCAAGTGCCTTAGGCACTAAACTACCAGAGCTCCTAAATAACTCTTCTCAAACCTTCCAGTGGCATAATAGACATAAAAGATCAAACTGTCTCCATCGTCTCTCTGCCTCATTTCTGCTACTTCAGCCCTCACTCACTCTTCTTCAGTATTCCTCAAATATGTCAAAGTCTTCTTTCTGGAACGTTTTTCCCTCCAATTCCATTTATTCCTCGCTCTATCTTTTCCTACAGATCTCTGCCCCACTAATAAAGTGCAACAGTGATTTCACATTATCAGAGAAGCTTGTTCTGACCATCCTTTGTAAAATAGCAACCCAACCCTCAGCACATTTATCCTGCTTTTTTCTCTATTATAGATAATCACCATTAGACATGGTATGTTTATACTTGTGTGTATGTCTCTTGTCCTCCAGCTTTACTTCCAGAATATAAGCTTTAAAGGGGCAGGAATCTTTGCAGGAGTTTTTGTTTTTGTTTTTTCTGCTCTTCCTACAGCAGAGCATGTCCTGTAAGTAGTTCTATAACTAACTGATGAATGAATGAATCACATAAAGAATGATCCTTTGCAGTCACCAGCATTCATTTTTGTAAGCATATTTTTACACACAGAGGAGAATGGACATCATTTTAAATTTGAATAAATTTAGATTCAGGAATCATTATTTTTCTCATTTTGCCTCAGTGAACACTTGAAACCAGCTGTTGGGAGCCACTACACCATGCCATCCAAATTCTTTTAGGTCTATTAATCGTTGCCATATAGTATTTGTGTTAGTCATAGAAAATAAATTATGTCAAGGTAATTTAAAGAAATATGATTATTGCTTACTTCCTGTGTTTTTAAAGAAGCAGAAATGTGGCTTATTGTGCTATTTAGATTTCTTTTGTCAAGCTATAAAATTACAATAGTTTTTCATACACTAATTTAAAGCTTTTTTTTTTTGTATGATTTTTCCATAATGTTTGTGCAACAGAGATTTCTGAAAGAGAGATGAAATGGATATTTCTGGTGCTTTATTATCTTTAGAGTTGTTAAAAAAATTTTTTTTTTCAAGTTGCTTCAGCAACTGCTATGTTCAGAGACTCTGATTTCCAAATGTAGCAGGTTGTCATAAGTTTGTTGTTACTTCTTTTATATTTTTCTTTTTCTTTTATTAGCTGTTTTGAGACAGTAAAATAGCTTTATCTTCCTTCATTAGAAAGACATCATTTTACATTATTTTAAGTTCTTTTGTCACAAAGGAATCAGAGAAAGCAGACAGCAAAAGTCTTTAAAACCCCTTACTAAATTCAGAGTGAAATCTTAATCAGAAAACCAATTACTTAATTTTCTTAATGATGCACTTTATAAATGTCAGCCTCTTCCCAGAGCAAGAAAATAATAAAAGCATGAAAATGTATTGATAAATATGAAAGGGAAGTAGACACAACTTTGAAAGGATTGCCATGGCCATCAAGTCAATTCTGAAGAATAGCAACCCTATAGGACAGAATAGAACTGTTCCGTAGTTTCCAAGGCTGTAAATCTTTATGAAAGCACACTACATAATCTTTGTCTTGCAGAATGGCCGGTGAATTCGAATCACCAACCTTTTGGTTAGCAACCAAATGCTTTAACCACTGCATCACTAGAGCTCCTTTTTGAAAGCATACTTCTTTCATTTCAATAGTCATAAAATGAGCATTCTTAAGTTTATTTGCATTTGGACATGCATAGTTTACTGCACTTTTCTGAGTGCTTTATTCATGCTAATATGTAACAGAATTTTAAAATAAGATAGGAGCATTATTTACTTTAAATAAAATTTCATATAAAAGCACCCACCTCTTAACAATCATGTATTACAATCAAGTCACAATTATCTTCTGTTTCTTATTCCTTTCTTAGACATATAAAACCATTATCCCAATAAAAAGATAATTAGTTGGATGGTTGAAAGGTGTTTTAAAGATCAAGAACCCTGTTCATCTTTGTTTTTATCAATGTTGTTATTGCTGTCAAGTTGATTTTGACTCTTGGCGACCCCATATGTGCAGAGTAGAGCTGCTCCCTAGGGTTTTCAAGGCTGTGACCTTTTAGAAGCAGGTCAGTAGATCTGTCTTCTGAGGCTCCTCTGGGTGAGATTGAACCCCCAGACTTTCAACTAATGAATATCTTTATTTGTGGCTTGGATAGAATGAAAGAAACCCAGAGTCCAGTCCTCAAATTCCAGGTTGAACCAATGGTGAACTGAAAATGGGAGTCAAATTCATAAAGGAAGGAGCGATTCTTAGATCTGTCACATGTTTATAATCATACGTCTGTCACAGCCAAAGTGTCCTGGTAGCTATGATGACTTATAGGCATTCATATACTGTCTGTTTGTAGTGATATTTGAATAAACTATATGAAATAATTATACATGTAGGTACATGAGCCTCAATTTCTTCTTTTAAAGGGCTTTCTGTCTTATTGCCATCATGTTGAGTATCCCAATGATTAGTTTTAAAAATATCAATTCAACCTTTTTGAAGATGTATTACTATTAATATTTCACATTGATTTGTTGAAATTTTTTCAACCTTCATTAACAGATACTCCAAAACCAAAAACAAAACCCGCTGCCATCAAGTCAATTCCAATTCATAGCAACCCTGTATGACAGTGTAGAACTGCCCCAGAAGGTTTGTTTCCAAGGCTGTAAATCTTTACAGAAATAGACTGCCACATCTTTCTTCCACAGAGTGGCTGGTGAACTTGAACTGTCAACCTTTTGGTTAGCAGCCGACCACTTCACTACTGCAGCCAGGACTCCTTATAGTTTTACCAGGAGCTCTGGTGATGTTGAGGTTAAAGTATTGTGCCTCTCATTAAAAGGTCAGTGGTTTGAACCCACCAGCTGCTCCTCAGGAGAAGGATGAGGCAGTCTACTTCCGTAAAGATATATACAGCCTTGCAGACGCACTGGGGGTCACTATGAGTCAGAATTGAATCGATGGTCATGGATTTTATTTTTTTAGTTTTTAATCTTTTGGGAAGCAGACTGCCACATCTTTCCTATGGAGTGCCTGGGGGGTTCAACCAGCAATCCATAGGTTAGCAGCCGAGCGCTTAACCACTGTGTCACCAGAGCTCCTTCAGAGATATGGGATGGAATCATTCAAATCCCTTGGGAATGTGTTTTCTCTAGCCTAAATTCACTTGAAATACAATTAAAAGTTGTGTTACAAGTAACTAGGATGAAATTACAAGTTTACATTGACTTTCTTTCTAGAAGTAAAAGCAAATATATCTCAATAAAATGAGAAGATGCTGTTGGTTTCCTTATTAATGGTTTGCATAAAATCAGGGGCCTACTTATCACACACTAATAAGGAAAACAAAAACACTGTGGAAAATTCAATTTAGCGTTACAGAGATTACTGCAATGCAACAACTCCTTTTTGGTGCTGGTATATAAAAGCGCTCCTAACAGTGCATCAATTTTCACAGCCATTTAGTAGATTAGAAAGCAATTGTAAACAGCGTCAAACCCACATTAACTCCTGTCAACATCCCGCCTTTTGCTCAGTTATGGATTTGTTTGAAATAACAGTGAGAGCTAAAGTAATTGCATCACATCACAGATTGCATTATAAATATGAATGAACCCATTGTAATGGAATGCATAGTACTGTATCGCAGATGTTTGTCCTCCCTGCCAGGGTAACAGGTTTGTGACATAAGAGAACATGGCATTGTCTGTGAGAAATAACCCCTCATGTTCTCAAATGGTAATTGTATTAAGTGTCAAGTTTTTAGACTGCAGTGAATTTTATATTCTAATATTGTACCATTAATAACCATTTGTTGTTTAATGCTCAAAAATCAATCCAGTTAATATGAAATCCATTGAACTATTTTTAAAAAGTGATTATTAATTTAAAACACATGCTATTTTGATCTGTAGTATATTATCTTGATTGATCTCTGCCTAAAATCAACATAGCCATCATATCTGAACAGAAAGTAATGAATTGGATTGAGTACAGTTAGAAGGGAAAGCCTTTTGACTGAAGGAGCTACATTCTTACATCTCATCCCTCTTCAGCAAGGATTTCATAAACTGTTGTTTTCTTTTGAGGAGGAGAGTATTTAGCTTAGTTTCTGATTTGTAGTTTTGTTGGTTTGATTTGGTTTGGTTTTAAGATAATCACATTGAGAGGCTTTTGGTGGTGAAACAGAATTTTTTAAGACATTTTTTTTTCATATTATTAGATTAAAAAGAAAGGGTACCAGTGCATATCTTTTTAATTGCTTAACTCAGTTTGAATTGTCATTCTTTTTAAAATAAGGGTCATTTTATTCTACTATTTAATGTCCTTTCATAGAAAAACTCTTGCTAGTAAAAGTTAAGTACTAATATCTTGCGTACATCTTTTATTCTCCAGAAAGAATAAGTTTACATTGTAGTATAAAAACCATGATTAGAGTTTAGTTGTGTGTTGCTGTTTCATTTATTAGCAGATCATTTACCTGATTGTAGACTTCTTCTTTGTTAGGAACTTCTTTGTTAGGACCTTCTTCTTTGTTAGGAACTTTGCTACTTAGCAGAAGCATTTAGTGGTATGGGTGGTAGCACTGATACTTGGATAGTGACTTTCTCATGTGAAGCACTGTGCTTTGCATTCATTGTATCATCTCATTTAATATAATCTTCCTTTAAATTGCAAATCTTTCAAGGGAGGAATGAATCATCTGGATTTAGTCTAACAGTTAGTTCCAATATAATTTATATGCAAAAACAAGTTCCAGGAAAGAGAATATAACTTTTTGTATTTCCCCTGGCCTTTCCCTGCCCTAGCTATCACCTGATTTTCAGTGTCCTGGAAAGACAAAAAGAGCACCCCAGTATAGAAAAAGACATTTATGCTTGTTTTCATGGAAGTATCAGGCTACAGCCAGGACTACTTATTCTTACCCTCTTTTTCACTGTAAAGTGGATGTTTGATCATACTAAGCACATTATATCCACAGACTCTTGTTTTTAAACTTAAGACTACAGTTACAATGAAGCCTGTTGTTTTCTGCCATCGAATCAATTCTGACTCATAATGACTCTTATGACAGAGTAGAACTGTCCCGTAAGGTTTTGTAGGGATGGACAGATCTTTTCTCCCATGGAACACCTGGTGGGTTCAAACTGCTGAGTTTTCAGTTAGCAGCTGAGAGCTTAACCATTGCACCACCAAGACTCCTTAATAAAGGAACTAAACCAAACCAAAACAAAACAAAACCTATGCCATTCAGTCGATTCCAACTCATGGTGACCCTGTAGGACAAAGTAGAACTGCCCCATAGGGTTTCCTAGGCCGTCATCTTTGTGGGAGCAGATCTGCAAGTATTTTCTCCTATGGAGCGGCTGTTGTTGTTGTTGTTTGCCGTCAAGTCAGCCCCGACTCATAGCGACCCCTCCTTGGGTTTCCAAGGCAATATCACTACGGAAGTAGATTGCCCCATCTTCCTTCCGAGGAGTGGCTGGTGGGTTTGAACCAGCCTTCTGGTTAGCAGTCAAGTGCCTTTAGCCACTATGCTACCAGAGCTCCTCAAAGCCTAACTAGTCACCGGCAAATATTTTCATTAGAAGCTGTGACAGTGATTCAGAGTTAGAAAAATGATGAGTATATTCATTTTTATCGACTGTAGCACTTTATGATGCATATGGAAATATTCTTAGTAAATTATTCAATCAAATAAATTTTACATGAGGGTTTTACTAACAAGTCTAAAAAATTATTTTAAACTAAATTCAGTCAGACAGATGGATTTTGTTCTCCAGGTGGTTGGGTATATTTTGCTTGATAACCTATTTGGCAGCACTCTTTTGAACCTGTGAATATTTATATTTCAGGCCCCTCTCAATAATTAAGAAATCCACATTCAGTACCAGATGTTTCAGATGACTAAATAACTTTGTTTCATTCTAGAACTGTAACATTTTTTTAACGCTGTTTTTGTATTTCAATAGTGTTTTCCCAAAAATCAGGAACAAAGCAAGCATTTGCTAAAGTATATGTTCACTGAGAAGCTATGTTAAGGCTAATTGACTTTATTAAGTAGAAACCTAGGCATCCCAAGAGCATTGTTTGTTTTAACAATCAAGCATTTTAGAAGCTATAAAAATTAGCTGTCTATAACATCTTTGGTTATTTTTTTCTAAGATTGTTAAAGTACCCAAATAAAATACAAATTTAACTTTAGGAACTACGAATATGTATTTGCTTCTAATATATTACCTTTTTGACATAGAGCCTCAAGTATCTATATTAAGAATTGTGTGACAAATGAAGAATGATATAGCTTCCTTTGAATAAATTAGACAAAATTCACAGTGTATCATGTTCATACACTTTCATTCTTGGAATGAACAGTGACCTGAGTAGCCTTTCATTCATGCAACAATTTTGAGTGTTGTATGGAGGTGAGGGTCATATACAATTCTCTGAGTTTTTGCAAATTTACTATTTCATTTTACTTTGGTTAGGTCCATTCAAAGAATCCTTTTCTTAATATTATCGAGCTTGATACTTGGTTATTAATATTAATTTCAAAGCCCAGAACAAGTAAAGAATTTCTATGCCTTCTCCAGATTGTTGTTGTTAGGTTCTTTGGAGTCAATTCCAACTTACAGCTACCCTTCATCACAGTAGAACTAACCCATAGGGTTTCCTAGACTGTCATATTTACTGTAGCAGATCACCAGGTCTTCTCTCCCACAGAACCACTGGTGGGGTTCAAACTGCCATCCTTTCTGTTAGCAGTCAAGCACTTAACTGTTGCTTTTTCTAGAATGGACAGTAAATTATATATGTTGTTATTATTATGTGCTGTCGAGTCGGACCCGAATCATAGCTCCCCTCCTTGGGTTTCCAAGGTGGTATCACTGCAGAAGTAGATTGTCCAATCTTCCTTCCAAGGAGTGGCTGGTGGATTTGAACCGCCAGCCGCCAGCCTTCTGGTTAACAGTCAAGTGCCTTAGGCACTGTGCTACCAGAGCTTCTTAAATTTTATATATATATATATATATATATATATATATATATATATATAACAAGAATAACACAAGATCCTAAGGAGATAGATCAATTGATACAACATAGTGCACAAAGACAATGTTTTACATTCTAGTTTGGTGTATACAAAAACAATGTTCAACATCTTAGTCTGGTGAGTTAAATGCTTGGGAACAGCCATGTAACATATGACTATTGATCTCTTCCCACCTGGAGCAAAGTAGAGTAAAGAAAACCAAAGACTCAAGGGTGCAATTAGTCTAAAGGATTAATGGCCCACATGAACTACAACCTTCTCTGGCCTGAGACCAGAAGAACTAGATAGTACCTGATTACTACTAACACCATTCTGACCAGGGACACAACAGAAGGTCCCAGATAAGATAAGAGAAATATTGAACAAACCTCAAATTCATAAAATAGACCACACTTACTAGTCTCACATAGACTGGAGGAACGCCGGAGACTATTGCCCTAAGTCAACCTGCTAATGTGGAACTGAAACCACACCTGTAGGTCATTTCTCCATTAAATAATATCTGGCCTATAAAATAAACAGTAACACTTGTAAGGAATGTGCTGCATAGAATACTTAATTATATGAAACCCAAAGGGAACATTTGCCTAAAAACAAAGATAAGAAGGCAGGGAGGGACATAGAAACTGGACAAATGGAGACAGGGAACCCAGGATGGAAATAAGAAGAGCACTGACACATTGTGGAGATGCAACCAATGTCACAGAACAATTTGTGTATGAATTACTGAATGGAAAACTGATTTGTTGTTTAAATTTTCACCTAAAGCACAATAAAGTGTTTGGGGGAAGAAAACAGAAAGAATAACCAAGATCAAAAAAATAAAATTACTTATTTGAAAGGGCACATTTCAGTATCATTACTAGGGTGTTTTTTTTTTTTTTTTCTTCATAATGAATTTAGAATGTAATGCTCAACAACCTATCATTTCATAATGATATTTCAAAAATAAATTCCTTGAAAATTCATTTTTGGCCTCATTTTTTAATAAATGTAATAAAGATTATTCAAAATTTAGATTAAAAATATAACTTGCAATATAACTTAAAACTCCAAGTTTGTTTTGCAAGGCAGAAAGTCAAATATGTCATATAATTTTGTGAGTTTCCTTTTTATTTTAAAAATCTATCATTTTTACTGTTATAAAATATACCACATGCTTCATGAATTTTGCACATACTTTGTTGTTTTCTTCTAAAATTGTTAAGTATGCTATTATTGTTCTGTAATTCATTTCCATATTCGACTACAAGTAAATCTATGATATTGTGGAAAGACTATCAAAAAAACATTTGCTTTGAAATGTCTTTATAAAATAGAGAATGGTTTGCACTGATAATTCTCTTTGCTTCTTGGACTGATGACATAGATATTTCAAACTGTGTTACAGGACAAAGATCATCAGAGAAATCTTTAAAAATCAAATCTGATACTTCTGCTTAATATCTTTTAGTCACTTCCTACTTCTTACCATATCCCAGTACACTTTAACTGACTGGCCCGATCCACCTCTGGTCTCAGTTGCATGCCTATTCCATTTGCTCACCACATTCCACCCACAAGATCATTGCACCTGAGGGTTTCCTGTATCCCCTCTGTCTGGAATGTTGTTCTCCCACTAAATCTGTCTGTCTTGCTAACTCTTAATTACCATTCTGGTCTCTTAAATATTATTTCCTTATAGAAGCTTTCCTATAACTACCTTGCCTCTGAAACATAAATCAAGTCCCCCTGTTACATTTCATAATTGCCTGCTTTACTTTTCCTTCATTGAACTTACAAGTTATAATTACAAATTTGTTTGATTATTTGTTTAATGGCTGTCTCTCCCAATAGAGAGTAAGCTCTATGATTAAAGAAAGACTTTGAGTCAGAGGAAAGACTTTATTATAATCAGTATTTCACACTTTTGACAGGTAAATTAGACCCAAAATAACTCCTAGGGACTAACACACAGACTTTCTGAAAAAGATGAAATCAGAGTGAGGCTATGTGGTATAGCATAGGAGGTACACCAGACTGATTTTCAGAGGCCTAATTCAAGGACTTGTGGTTGTGGTAGAAGTTGGTTTGGTTTTACATAGAGAGAGTATACCCTGACCATTATGATGGGTCATTTGGGGCATGTCTCTTGACTCTTCTAGGCCTCAGTTTCCTTATCAGCTTATCTGTCAGTGAAGAAAATCTAAAGCTTTATGACTACAGTATTGTCATGCTCAAACAAAAAAGACTCCAGTGAGGCCTGAGCTCTACTACTGTTTGGTCTTTAAATGATGACATCTGGCCAAGAGCCATGCCAAGGACCCCAGACACAGCCAAGAATACAGAGCTTTTTCTTTTTATTGAGAAAGGGGGTGTCAATGTAGACATGCAAGCATACTTTGGCGATATGGCAGGTTCAATTCCAAACCACTACAATAAAGCAATTATCACAATAAAGCGATTCACAAGAATTTATTGGTTTCCCAGTGCATGCCGTAGTCCATTAAGTAAGCAATAGCATTATGAAAACTTTTGAAATATTGTGAGAATTCCAAAATGTGATGCAGAGACATGACATGGCATGTACTGTTAGAAAAATGGTATGGATAGACTTGCTTGACACAGGATTACACAAATGTTCCACTTGTTTTGGTTTGGTTTGGTTTGGTTTTTTACCACAATATCTATGAAGCACAATAAAGTGAAGCAGTCTAAAATGAGGTCTGCCTGTCCTGGGGGAGGGATATAACTCTAGACACCATTGAATTAAATGACCTCTGTGGTTATAAATCCACAAGGAATCTTTATCATTAACACCTCTTATTCATCCAGTAGTTCTAAGCCTCAACCCTTTTTTTTTTCCCTCACCAAAATTCATGAATTCTCAGGTATTCAGAAAACAACTAAGAATTCAACTGTGAAAGCTGATATATTCTGTTCTAAAAAAAAGAACTAGCCAATAATTTCTCTAAGCTATAAGGATGCTGTACCAACTAGGACTGAGAGAGAAAATAAAAGTTCATTCAATATTTTGTATCAAAAGCATAGAACAGAAAATGCTATCAACTACAGCTTGGGTATTCTACATTGTGAATCCTGCCCTTGGCTTTTTAAAATTCTTTTCTGACTTGTCTTAGACTGAATAAAGTATTTTATTAATTAACCAGGTACATCGATTAAGCTTTACACTGAAGGGTCAGGATTATTTTTAACTAATGTTTACAAAAGATGGTGGACTGTATCCTTTTATTTATGTTACACATGAAAGAAATACAGTTTACAAAGTCCTAAACACCCTTAGTCAGCCATCTGTAAATGGATTATGTACTTGAATTTTAAAAAGTTCCTCATAAATTTAAAATGTACTTGTGCTGAAACAATCTTCCTTCATTTCTTTCTTTCCTTTTTTCTAGTTTTGCTGCCTTTTACTTATGCTATTAATTCTACATGTTTTAAATAAAATTATATATTTATATATGTATGTAGAGATGTATATACAAACACACTCTCAGAGTTTCTGAGTTATAGTCCAAAAGATTAAAAATTTACCAATTTAAAGCACATTAATTAAGCATAATGAAAAGGTTGAAATATTCCAGTTTTTATTTTAACTGTTGATTCTTTACCACGTTTCCTGAAACCGTGGAAAGCTTTTGTTTAGGTTTCAATCTTTGATTAGATCTCATGGTTCAGCAAAAGATAGCTGAAGTTTGAGATTAAGAGATTAAGACCTGTGTGCTTAAAAACAATACTAATGAAAGGAGTGAACAAATTCCATCTTCATGACCTCTGTGGTCAGGAACCAAAGAGTGCAGGAACCAAAAAATCCAAACCCACTGCTATCAAGTTGATTCCGACTCATAGTGACCCTATAGGAGAGAGTAAAATTGCCTCATAGTACTTTGAAGGCTGTTAATCTTTACAGAAGCAGACAGCCTCATCTTTTTCCCTCAGAGTGACTAGGGGTTTAAATCCCTGACCTCTGTTAGCAGGCAAGTCCTTAACAATCCTGCTGTCAGGGCTCCTCTCCTGCAAGACAGGGACCTGTATAATTGTTGATAATAGTCTTCCTCTTTCCTCTGGAAAATCCAAGAAGGTAGGATCATTTAAGATGTCCCAATATGGACTGACTTGCTTATAAGCTAATTCTGGTCCTTCGTCATGAGTCCTTTCTCCAGCAATTACTTAAATTTTGGATTATTAATAAAAAGCAAGCTGAGAGTTACCAGCCCTCTTTCCCTCCCTCTATATTCCAACATTATTTCCCCAAAACACCAAGTCCTTTCTCTTGTAGTACTCTTATATATGTTCTTCCTTTCCCTGGCTGCCTTTAAGCCTTCTTTATTAGACAAACTTGTACTTACATGTCAAGACCCCACACAAATATTACCTCCCTGGTAAACTTGTGGAGGCTTAGTTCCTCTTTCATCACTGCTTCTGCAGCAGCATTATTTTTTTTTTTCCTGTCTCTGTTTTGGCATTTATTTATAATTTATTTGTTTTAATAATATGTTTCTCTCTGCTAGGTATGAGCACCTCAAGGTCTAGAATCTTCCTCATCTTTGCATGATGGGCCCCAGCACAATGGCTGGTGGATAGTAATAGGCACTCCATTATTTGTTGCTTCAATACATGAACTAAGTAACCAATTACATGAAATGTCAGAAGGCTGGTCTTCTACTTGAAACCAGTTGCATTCCCCAAGTTAATTTTTAAATCAGTTGTTTGGAACTCACAAAGCAATTTCCCATAGAAACAATGTTATAAATGTTATAAATGGTGGTTAGATTCCCAGGCTAGCCCTCAAGAGTCTATTTAACCCATAATGTAGCTGAAACAGTATGCAGTTGTAATGAAAAATAGCAGAAAACAACACTATTACAAATGTGCAGTGTTTTCATTACATTAAGTAAATACAATTCCTCCTCTTCTGTATAGAAATTGCAATCCAGGAAAAATTATACCAATGGGCAGGAATAGCATGATCTAGCAACAGGAGCAGGATAGCTGAATGTAGGCCAGGCTTTTTCACTAACTTGCCTTATAAATGATTTACCTTTACTATAGCTGACTTTCTACATCTGTCCAGTAAACTTGGTAATCCTTGCCTGTGCCTCCTGAAGAAGCAGCTGGGAGATGTATATAAAAGCACATTGAAATATGCAGAACACTATATGGATGCAAAGGAGCTCTGGTGGCATAGTGCCTAAGGCATTTGACTGCTAACCAGAAGGCTGGCAGTTCAAACCCACCAGCCACTTCTCGGAAGGAAGACTGGGCAACCTACTTCTATAGAGATACCCCCTCGGAAACCCAAGGATGGGTCTCTATGAGTTGAATCGACTCAATGACGGTGACTGTGGCTTGATTTTTGGTTATATGGATGCAATGTGTATCATAGCCTAAAGTACCCACAGGGAAAAAAATAAAAGTGAAAATAAACTGAATTGCAAATAGTTACTGCAGTGAAAAGTAAAGTAACCAAGTTGGATTTGAACCTCAGTTAGTCTGACCCCAAAGTCCAGGAACTAGGTTCCCACAATGTTCCCATATGACCAACTCTAAGATACATGCATTAACCTCTCTAGACTCTAAGTTTTCTCTTGAGTAAAGTGGCGTTGTGCAGATGAAATGATCTTTTTCTGAATGTCTGTGTTTAAAATTATTTCCACTCAGTTGTAACTATGATAACAGCAAAAAGGTCCAAGATGGCTCACTATTATATCGTCTGAATGTCTTTTATTTACTTTTTCATGATAAGCTTGCTTCAAGCAGCACTTGCCTATATAAAACTTTTATGTTTGATACAGTTTTTCTCTTAGTCTGCTGAATATGCCCACCTTCAAACCATTTTGTACCCCAACATCTGCCATCAAAGTCTACTATAATATTTTCATCCAAATAAGAACAACAAGTCTCTTGTTCCCTACTCAGAATTCTGGCTTCTCCCACGGGGAAAAAAAAAAAAGAGGTTTTCCTTCATGATTTGTCTAGAATTTCTCACTTGATTCTGGTGCAGTGGATATATACTTCAGCCAACTGTCTAATCAAACTTGATTCTCTATTAGGAGCCATCTGTTTGCTGGTGACTACTCTTGTTTTGTTTCGTTTTGTTTTTATTTTAATGCAATCCATTTTAGTTCCTTCATCTCTTTTTATCGTACCACCTGTACTTCTCACTTTTCTATTTCATTCCTTCCCTCCTTTTGTGAGGGTGAAGAAGGGGACAGGGCGTGGACAGCAGGAACCCTCAAAATATTTGAGCCTCAAACTCTTCTCTATGACTGGAATACCTCTCTCCTCAGACTGTCCAAGCTCTTTTTATTTTCTCCTCCATATTTAAGCTTTGCAAGAAATCTTGAGCCCTCTCATGAAAATATACTGCAACAAAAGGAAGAAGTTGTAAATTCATACATTCTTTAACTTTTTATAACAAAAAAAATCACATTTGTCTCTTCCACAATCTCTGGCCTACTTCTGTTGACTGGGGGGCGGGGAGATTCTTTTGAGTTGATTCCTACCCATAGTGACCTCATGTTTGTCAGAGTATAGTTGTACTCCGTAGGGCTTTCAATGGCTGATATTTCAGAAGTAGACCCTCAGACTTTACATCTGAGGTGCCTCTGAGTGGACTTGAGGCTCCAACATCTTGGTTAACAGCCAAGCTTGTTCATCCTTTGCCCCACCCTGGGTACTCCTGGTGGTTGACTACTGCATAAAAGACATATAACCCTTTCTGTTGTAAATAGTTTTTATTGAGTCATCTCTATTATAAAATATTTTCTATGTGAAATTTCCAACATAATTTAATACTAAAGTGTCAGTATTAGGAGCTCTGGTGGCATAGTGCCTAAAGCATTTGACTACTAACCAGAAGGCTGGTGGTTCAAACCCACCAGCCACTCCT
>NW_006921725.1:5949575-5974210 GCF_000298275.1 Orycteropus afer afer | reverse complement strand
TCCCTAGGGTCCTCTAGTCCCTTGAACTAATAGTTTCCATGTGTCTTTAATTTTCTTCATTCTTCTTTGCTTCAGACAAGAAGAGCCCAATTGTTGCATGTTAGAAGGCCATTAACATGCATTTAAGACCCCAGAAGCTATTCACCAAAGTAGGATAGAGAATGTTTTTGTGTACTTGTTATGCCAATTGAGCTTGATGTCCCCTGCAACCATGGTCCTGAGCTGTGGGCAGAGTGACTCACTCTCTTAAGGTGTTTAGCTGTGGCTAAGAAGTTATCATAACTTTGACCCTGTTAGCATGCTATATATATGGACATTCTTATAACACATACAAATACATATGTAGAAATATCTTCTGCCATGAATATATTCCCTTTGGTCTATACCTACCTGATCACTTCCCCTATCTAGCTATATATCCATCTGTAGATTATTGTTTGTTTGTTTGTTTGTTTGTTTTTTATCACTGATAATGCAGTAGTGTGTATGTAAAAGTGTTTACCTTTGTTGTCTGCACCTCTTGTGCACATCTCCATGTCTTCCTTTTCCTCAGTGTTATTGTGGTAGCCACTCCTTTTTTTTTTTTTTTTTGGACCCTTTTAGATCAGGGATAGTACCTTGATTCTTGGAGGTACCTTATGCATATAGATTCTCAATAAACATTTATGATTCATTATTTACTTATGTATTGACTTATTTGTGAGTAGTTGTTTTAATTTTCAACTAGATCCATTTTTTGAACTTTTCAGTCATTAGTTTGTGTCAGGGCTTCAAATACTTCATTGCATTTCTTCCATCAACAGGTTTTGCCTATAAATAGAAGTCTAGAGACATTTTTGTTGTATTTGGGAAAAGAAATTGAATGAAGAATTTCAGAGTTTAAAATTGCAGATGGATATTGTGCTACTGATTAACTGTAGCAAACATATTTTGAGACAGTTTATCTAGCTGAGGAAAAGACAATAGAGCCATCCCTTGTGACCAGAGTTTCAATGGCTTCCTTAAGAAATAGTCATTTTAAAGTTTTTGTTTCCTTCTTCCTTTAGTCCCTCGTGTTATGAATAATATTTAATTGAACTCTCAGAGCAACTGGAGGAAGAAATTCTTTGGATCAGATTTTGTATAAAATATGAAACATTTACTTTTGTGAATGTTAACCTTGAATTTCACACAATCTTTTGTTCTCTGGGCTCTTGAGTCATTCAAAGATTTAAATTTAAATACTACTGTGTTTTTGACCACAGAAAAGTCCACTGAAAAACTGAAGTATAAAAGTTTTAGTTAATACCTGTAGTAGGTCATTGTTCTTTTGCTTACCATTTCAGAAATTCTCAGATGAGTAATAATGACATGTTGTCCCAAATGTCCTTCTATAGAGAGTTCATAGAATACTCATCCTACATACAGTACACTACTTTGTATTTCATTGTTCTCCAGCTTTTTTATTTTACCCATATATGCTTGGCAACTAAGTCACAATTGCTTAAAAAATATCATTCAAATTAATTACTCTTTGTGTCAGTTACATCACCTCAAAATATAATGCAGGACACACAGGAGCATAACTATGTGGGGCATGGGGTGGGGGGGTTACTGGGCAGGGAGGGGAGGAGACTGGGTTAGGGTTGGGGATGGTAAATGGGGAGTGAAACTAAATGTACATGTAATGTTGAATGTAAAACAAACTCTGCTCTGTAGACTTGCACCTAAAGCACAATTAAAAAAAAAAAAAAAAAAATTAAGAACTGCACTCAGGTTTTGTCCTGACTTCTTGTCAAAGAGTTAAAACTTAACTTCCTATATTTTTTAACCTTCTTAGAAAATGCTTTCCTTCTATAAACCGCAAAACCTTACTGATCACAAAGGGCATTAATGGATCAGAAAATTAAAATTATATTCTTTAAAAGGTAATATTCATTGACGGACAAATACTTAGAGCAAAAGTTTTGTGCAATATAATTCCATTCTGTAATTGTTTTATTAAGTCCAAACTAAGTTATTCCTCTCTGGTTTAAATATGTTGGTTGATTTTTAGACTTGGATGAATTTCACAATAAATTGCTGTGAGATGTGACTCCAGTACCCAGGAGCTGTCACGTTGGCTCAGTGATTTAATGTTGGTGTCCTGCAGCTTTGCCTGTAATCAGCAGATGCTGTGGTATTACCATAAATGTTTTTCTAACTGCTTCTGTCAAAAAGAGAAAATTCTTTCTGCACCGGGTCTGCCACTTCTGATTAAATTCAGTTTGCCTTTTTTTGCATAATTAATGTCCCATGATGATCTCTAACCTTTTGTTTTTAATATTGCCTGTTGGTCTAGACTCAGCCTTTCTGGGGAAGCTCAGCAAGAGCAGACAAAGCGAAATGGATGGTGCTTTTACATGAACCCCCAGCACCTCTATAGCTCTGAAGTTGTTACTGTTTTATATACCATCACTTGTCAAAGATCATGAAAGGTTCTGGTCTTTGCAACACTTTTCATTGTTGTGCCAGTGCTCCTCTGTTCTACTTCTGAAGGCTCTTTCTGCAAAGCTTTGGTGCACATGGTTTTGCCTGAGGACCTGTGATGATAGAATCTACGTTAGAATGTGCTTAACCCAGGTGTATAAACTGTGATAAAACTCTGACATAAACCTGGAAAAAAGTCTTCCTATTCTTCTGCAAAACTTTCTATAGCTCTAGCCCTAAGTTACTTAGAAACTATATTTGTCACAACAAAGTAAATATGTATACAACATAGTGTGTTGAAATGAATACCTTCTTTTGCCATTTAAAGCATTCAATACCTTATCTCAATAGGAAAAGATGTGTGAATTTATTGACTTGTGGTACTTTTTCATGAAGAACCCAAAAGTGCTCCATTGTTTTTCTCATTTGTTCTTTTAGATCCTAAGAGTACTCTTGCTTAGAAACTACCTTGTTGTTGTTATGTGCCATCGAGTCAGACCCAACTCACAGAGACCCCTCCTTGGGTTTCCGAGGTGGTATCACTACAGAAGTAGATTGCCCAACCTTCCTTCCGAGGAGTAGCTGGTGGGTTTGAACCACCAGGCTTCTGGTTAGCAGTCAAGTTTCTTAGGCACTACGCTACCTATGAGTTGATTATTGTCTTTCTTTTTCAAATGGAAGCTTGATATGAATAGATAACCTTTGTGATGTTATTCTTACAGTGTAAGATAAAAAATATACATGACTTGTCTAAGGTATTAAATAAGGCCTGCAGTAACTGGCAAATTTACAGCTTAAAACTACTCTATAATCAAATTACCTGAAAGTAGAGTTTCTTCTGTTCCCTGTGTTTCAGAAGAAAGGATGAATTGTGGAGCTTCACATTTTTCTGCAGCTAACCTACTTCTTTCTCCTATAGGATATTCCACTAGCAAATATTTATCACATGATTGTTTGTGTGTATATGTGTGTATAGAGAAACAGAGAGAATACTCTGGTGGTGTAGTGGTTAAGGCTTTTGGCTGCTAACCAAAAGACCAGTGGTTCAAACCCACCAGCCACTCCACAGAAGAAAGTTGAAGCAGACTGCTTCCACAAAGATTTACAGCATTAGAAACCCAGTGGCGGTCACTATGAGTTGGAATCAACTCAATAGCAGTGAATTTTTTTTTTTTTTTAATGTATATTACACATAGCAGCTGGTAGGTTCAAACCACCGACTTTCGGTTACCACTACAACACCAGAGCTCCAAATATATATATATATATATATATATATAAACTCACTGCCATTGAGTTGGATCTGAATCATAGTGACCCCTCCTTGGGTTTCCGAGGCAGTATCATTATGGAAGTAGATTGCCAACCTTCTTTCCAAGGAGTGGCTGGTGGGTTTGAACCACCAGCCTTCTGGTTAGCAGTCAAATGCCTTAGGCACTAC
Source organism: Orycteropus afer afer (assembly GCF_000298275.1). Lineage (NCBI taxonomy): Eukaryota > Metazoa > Chordata > Mammalia > Tubulidentata > Orycteropodidae > Orycteropus > Orycteropus afer. Next base: position 5,970,321 of record NW_006921725.1, on the reverse strand, counting down.
AGCACACTGAGAGAAGGCAAAAATACCAGAGCAAGAAGGCTTTTATTTAACTAAACAAAAGATTTCAGTGGTTCTTCATAGTTAGTTGCCGCATTCCCAGTTTATTCGTGAACATAATGTGTTAGTTACTACTTTAAAAAACAAGTGTCACAGATGAGTCTCTTTCAAGATATTTGAAGGTGGGAGTTGAAGGAAGTCACTTAGAAAAGCACCAACATTTTAGGAAATAGGAAAGATTTCTGTGGCTCTGAAATGGAAAAATCTTCCCACCCTTTACATCCACTCCCCCCACCACACATTTTTTAAAAAAGCGTTTTATACTTTCTTTCTTAGATTGAAAACTCTAGAAGCCCTGCCTGAAATCCTCAAACTTAATTTTAAGTATCTTGGTGTTATGTCTTAAGAGGAAGCTGTCAGATGATTTTTAAATGATGAAACACTGTAATCCACAAGTATTATAGCTGCCATTCTCATTGAATATGTTGTTCAGGATTTGACTATCCACCTACCTTATCCCCAGCAAATTAACACATAAATACATATTACAGGATTTGTCACTTTAACCATGAATTTAGCTATACTACACTTAAGCATAAACTACTTTGTTGATGAAGTGAGTTACATTAAAAGTCTTAGAAATGGAATTTCTTTTTTTTTCTGCAACATTAAAAAACATCTTAATCAGTTATTCTAAAAGCATACAGATTCTGTTTTGACCAAGTGTTATCTATCTTCAGGAGTGTCTGTGACTAGTCTATCTGCCATAACCAACAGAAAAGAAGTCCAAACACAATCTCTTTTAGGATTTGGGATGAGAAGACACATTACAATCTCTTATGTTTATATAGTGATCCGCTCTTTCCAAAGAGTTTTTGTGTGGATTGTTTTTATCATAAGAGTCCTTTGTAGGTTTGGCTTACTTAACCAGGTAACAAAGAGGTGCTGAAGTTCATAGAGATTAAGAGAACCCTTCCAGGATATAAAAAGTATATGATAGCATTAAGAAGAAACCCTTATTTTTTTTTTCCTTTGATATATAAACTAACTCCATAGTAGAGCATTCTCTGATCTAAGTAGTCACAAATGTACAGTTTGTAGCTAACTAGATGAGCCAGGGAAAATTGTTTGTTTCTCTTTCACGTAAATCCAAAGAACAAACAAATCAGTGAGCATACAGCTTGATAAACTAAAAGACGCTCTGTGGTGGTCAGCTCAGTTAAGGCAAATCTGTAGAGACAGCAGGGAAGGTGATAAAAGTAACCTTTTCTCCCACAAAAGGATTTTAATTTGCCTGAGGAGATTGATTTAGCCCTCTCAGGCAAACCCCTGAAGAGAGGCACAGCCGCCAAACTAAAAACAGTCTTATGTCTAATAGACACTAGCTGACCTCTCAGCTTTAATTTTTTTGTCTGTATAATGGGGATAACAACACCAACTTTATAGGGTTGTGTGAGAATCATTTGGGGATATGGGTCACCATGAGTCAGAATCAACTTAACAGAAGGAAAAACATGGTATGGAAGCAACCAGCTCTGGTGGCATAGCGCCTAAAGCATTTGACTGTTAACCAGGAGGCCGGTGGTTCAAACTCACCAGCCACTCCTCAAAAGTAAGACAGGGCAATCTACTGCTGTAGAGGTAACCACTTCAGTAACCTAAAGAGGATTTGCTGAGTCAGAACTGACTTGACAGCAGTGAGTTTTTTGTTTTTGTTTTTGTTGTTTTGGTTTAGTCATGCTGGTACACAAAGAAGAACAGAAAGAGGTAGGTAGCCTTATCATCATCACCACTCAGATAAGACCCCAACAAAGCTTTGTTTTGTTGAATGTAGTTGAGAAGTCCCCAGCTGGCACAAATTGTTAAGCGTTTGACTACTAGCCACCAAGAGTTACTTTGGAAGACAGGCCTGGAGATCTGCTTCCAAAAGGTCGTGACTTTGAGAAACCTTTGTCTGCGACCATGGAGTTGTCATGAGTTGGAATCAACTTGATGGGAACTAACAACAATAACAAGAATGTAGTTGGGAATATAATTATCAGGGCATTCGCTATAGCTTCAATTCCAGTTTAAAAACATAAGCTGAGAAGTTTAGATTCAGCCATTAAATGCAAATCAAACTAGTATATATTTTCATGATTAATTGAGTGAAGCACAGCAAAAGCAATGTTGGTGTAGATGATTCGGTATCCTCACTCAATTCAGTCATTGATTCAATAACTGCTTTCTTTGGTATTTATTATAGTCATACAATGGTGATACCATGGTGAACCACACCAACATGGTCATTTCCCTCTTGGAGCTTACATTGCAGTGGAGGAGACAGACATTACATATATAATTGCATAAACATATTATGCTTGTGATAAGTTCTATGAAGCAAGAGAACAGGGTGCTACAAGAATGTACCACAGGAGACAAGAAAACTAACTTCCTGTGCCAAAGTACTTTCAACCTGGTTTCAGACTGACCATGGGAATAATGGGAAACTGGAACGCCAGTCTCTCAAGAGAGGTTCGGGTAGAATGCTGAATTCAAATCATTCTTCTCCCTTTAATACTGCATTGGCAGCAAGGAGGGAAATGGACATGAATCATAATGAAAGAACGGTGGAGGCCACTGTGTCCTGAACAAAGTGCCTCAAACTCAGGTTTTCCTTTTTCGCATGTTATTCTTCAAAATCCTGTCCAATTCTTTTTTACAAACTACTCCAGACTTGATCGCCTCCACACCTATTTTTCTAAATAGTCTCTCTGCTTCTTGTCTCTCAGTCCATCTCCAAATATTCTGGTTTATCACTTTTCTGTAGATTTCCCCTAACTTGTCCCTGTATCTTTCACGTTGCTTGGGTTTGCATTCATTCATCATCTGCTGCTACAAATAACGTCCCAGCCCTAACCATTTTCTCTTGAAATCCAGCAGACCCCAGAGTTTAGTATTTAAGAGACATGCATCCTAATTTTGCTACAAGCAATAATAGAGACCAAATTCTATAATGCTGTAAAATAAATGAGAAGCACAACTAACTACTCAGAATCCTTTGAACAACTGTGTCCCCTTTATTTAGGGAAGGTAATAAGCAAATATGGATAGAGAGATGCATTGACATGTTTAGACTGTAGACTTCCTGAAGATAGGGATCGTGTGTGTTCATTCTCTGCTATATCCTTGACTCTTAACACAGCCTGGCACACTGTATATACTCGGTATCTTTTTGACTAATTAAATGGAAAGAGAATATCCAAATTTTATCCTATAATATACTAAAGAATTATGAAGCATAATCTCTGCCCTCTTGAACTTAGAATCTTCTGATGAAATATGACACATTTGCATGTAAAATACTGCTTTTAACATCACACAGGTTGTGAAGAACACAAATTCTACTCCAAGTAGGTTATGGTCCTATCACTAAATTCTAGTGTATGGCAGGAGCAAAAAAAAAAAAAAAAAAAAAAACCAGCAAACAAAAATCCTTGTAACACCAAGCAAACCAAGACATACCATAGGAAAAGGTACAGAATGCACTAAGTATTCTATTGGAGGAGCTATCACAACCATTGGAAAGTCTTGAGGTGGTGTTTGATGAGATTGGAGGGTATCACTAGACTATAACAGACAGTGATTAAGACTGAGGAACAGGGGATAGAGGAGAGCTAGTGTATATGAATAACTAGATACTTATGTCACTGCATAAGTAAAGCTCAAAAAATTAATAAGCACATCTTACTTTAATGAATTGGAACGTTTCCTAAAAGCATAGTACAATTTTCCTCAAGCATAGATTACTAGTGAAAAAAGCTATATATGCTAAAACTTTAACATTTAAAACTAGATTGAATCATATGTAGTTTGTTCACTTAAAAAAATGTAGAAAATAATGATTTTATAGTTCTAACCTCTCCATTGCTATGAATTAGATTGTTGTTAGATGCCACTGAGTCAGTTCCAACTCATAGAGACACTATGCACAACAGAAGGAAGCACTGCCCTGTCCTGTGTCATCCTCATAATCATTGCTGTGTCTGAGCCCACTGCTGTGGCTACTGCGTCAATCCATCTTGTTGAGGGTCTTCCTCTTTTTCAGTGACCCTTTACTTTACCAAACATGCTGTCCTTCTCCAGGGACTAGTCCCTCCTGACAACATGTCCAAAGAATGTAGGGTAAAGTGTCACCATCCTTCCTTGTAAGGAGCAATCTGGCTGTACTTCCAAGACAGATTTGTTCATCCTTTTGGCAGCCCCTGCTGTATTTAATATTTTTCACCAACACCATAATTCAAATACATCAATCCCTCTTCAGTCTTCCTATTCATTGTCCAGCTTTTGCATGCTTATGAGAAAATTGAAAATACCTTGCCTTGCATCGTGTACACCTTAGTTTTCACAGTGACATCTTTGCTTTGTAAATGAATTAGGTAACAGTTTGTAAAAAGTGAATTTCTTAAGTATCATAAGTGGTAGTTCAGCTCCAAAATGCATGTACTGTTTTTGGAGTGTCTTCTAATGTCCTAGTGAACCTGGGCCACAGATTTTTGCTTCTCATAGGAACAACTAGTTGTATAGCAAGTATAAGTATAGACAGTACTTCCTGCCATATAATCAAAACACCTGGAAGTAAGTATTCCTGCTTCCTGGTTAAATAGTGAGGTCAATAAATTTTTAAGGTTGTTGTTAGAAACAGTAATATGGCAAAAATGAAGTGTCTTTGGTTCTTTGTACTAAAATAGGAATACTGTTTGCTTCTTAAAATAGGAATACTGTTTGCTTCTCATTCAGTGTTTACAGTTTTGAAATATTAAATAACTGTGCTCTAATAAGGAAGCAAGAACTGAATCAGAGGACTTAAACTTGAATCCAAGCTCCACCCTAACTTGCCGTTTGAACTGAGACAATTTTCTTAGCCTTTCAAAGGTTAGCCTTTCTCATAGGTGAAATAGAGGGAGCTCTGGTAGCATAGTGGCTAAGGCACTTGACTGCTCACCAGATGGCTGGCGGTTCAAACCCATCAGCCACTCCTCGGAAGGAAGGTTGGGCAATCCTACTTCCGTAGTGATACTGCCTCGGAAACCCAAGGAGGGGTCGCTATGAGTCAGGGCTGACTTGACGGCACATAACAACAACAACAACAGGTGAAATAGAATAAAACTTACACTTTCTTAGGCTGTTTGAAAATTCACATAAAACCTTCCTGCAGTCCTGGTACTTGATAAATACTTAAACATGTTTATATCGTTTACATTGCTAGTTGTCTTTTGTAAAATGTAACTGAAAAGGAAAAAAAAAAAAAAAAAACCTTGCAAAAATTATTTTACTAATAAGATGGTGAGAAAGTGAAACTATTTTTGTTAGAGCTAATTCTGAGTTTTTTAATTCGAAGATTATATTATAGTTTAAAGTATTTTGGGTTATTTTTTTTCATTGGTTCGTTGGTTTTAAAACAGAATATTTTTGGTGTGCCAAATAATAAACTCCATTCGAGAGATGAGGATGGACCACCCCCCCCATTATAATTAATTCTTTACTCTTATATGTAGAGCTATAACATGTGTAAGGTAAAATGACTTGCATGTATTAAGAGAAAATGGCCACAAGACATTACATTAAAGAAGTAAAATGATTCCTATTGGAAGGTCCATGAGTGGTACAGTTTCTAAACGGACTTAGTAAAACTGTAGAACAAATTCCTTCTGTGTTCTTCTGAATCAGACAGAGACCCTTTCATGTCATGAGATTCCATGAATTACAGTACTCTCTACAGTCCATTGCATTGGGCAAATCTGTTGCAAAAGACTTCTTTGAAGTATTAAAAAAAAAAAAATGTCACCTTGAAGACCTAGGTGCACCTGATGCAAGCCATGTTATTTTCAGTTGCCTTATATGCATGTGAAAGCTAGCTAGATAATGAATAAAGAAGAACACGGAAGAATTGATGCATTTGAATTATGGTGTTGATGAACAGCATTGAATGTTCCATGGACTGTCAAAATATACAGATCTGTCTTAGAAGTATAGACAGATGCACCCTAGAAGTGAAGATGGGTACACTACTTCTCTTGTACTTTGGGCATGTTGTCGGGAGGACCCAGTCCCTCGAGCAGGACATCATGCTTGGTGAAGTAGAGGATCAGTGAGCAAAGGTAGACCTTCAATGAAATAGATTGACACAGTGGCTGCAGCACTGGACTCACAACGTGTGAGGACAGCAGTGTTTCATTCTGTTGTACATGGGGTCATTTTGAGTCAAAACTGACTTCACAGCACCCAACAACAGCTAGATTCCATCAATTGCAGTGGTTTCTTTCCTTTTCCAAATTAAGTGAGTTGATTCAGAAAAATAGTATCATTACAAAAGCAAAGACCTTTAGAAATGGAATAATTAATTAACAAATATTACCAACTCTGGTAGCATAGTGCCTAAGGCACTTGACTGCTAACCAGAAGGCTGGCGGTTCAAACCCACCAGCCACTCCTCGGAAGGAAGGTTGGGCAATCCTACTTTCGTAGTGATACTGCCTCGGAAACCCAAGGAGAGGTCGCTATGAGTTGGGGCTGACTCGATGGCAAATAACAACATTACCAACTCAGTGGCAATACGTTTATTATTATTATTATTACGTTAAGTCACGACAAGTTAGTGAAAATAATTTAAAAATCCCACTTAATGATTGGTGACACATGTAAACCCACCAGCCACTCTGCAGAAGGAAGATGGAGCAATCTCCTTCCGTAAATATGTACTACTTTGGACACCCAAAGGGGGTCACTATGAGTTGAAATCAACTCAATGGCAGTGAGTTTGGCTTTTTGGTTTGGTAACTGTCTGACCTCTAGTGGCTGTATCTTACAGCTGCGTCTCGATTGATTTAAGAAAAGGAAGGGGGAAAAGAAAAATAAAAGCCCTTAAGTGTATGAAAAGAAACCTTCTCAGGTCATTATAATAGAGTTCTGAAAGTGAGTGTATAATTAGATTCCCTGAAATTCTATTAGTTTATGTTTGGGGGTACTGCTACTAAGAACAGAGTTCACAATCAAAGTCATTAATCTGAGTTCAGGCGCTTGAAATTTGTCAGTAAAGTCTGCCCTGACCCAGGAGCCAATAAGTAATGTCTACGCTTTGCAGTAGGCATTTTGAAGTTCATAGCAAGCCCCTGGCATAGATGTCCAGCATTATTCCATAGGCTTGCATGAAATATTATTAAAATAGTGCTAGATTAGCTACGAATGATAATGTGTATTTTTGTTAAATGCCTACATGAATCTTTAGGAGCTTTGGTGGCATAGTGCCTAAGGCACTTGACTGCTAACCAGAAGGCTAGCAGTTCAAACCCACCAGCCACTCCTTAGGAGGATGCTAGGGCAATCTACCTCCGTAGTGATACCTCCTTGGAAACCCAAGGAGCGGTTGCTAGGAGTCGGATCTGACTCCACAACAATGAGGTTTTTGTTTTTTTAATATGAATCTTTATTAAGCATTATCTTTCATAATGTTTAGATATGTGTGTTTTTATGACTGTTTTCAAGTACATGTTGATAGCATTGTTGTCTCTCATATAGCTCACAATCAAGCCATACCCTTAGAATTTTTTCACTAAGGATGCTATATAGTATTTTCCATTGGTACAGAACCTCTTCTCTCTCTCCACCATGTTTTTGAGACAATTGATCTGAATTAAGGGTGGTATTTGGAACCCAGGAACAGATTGGAACTGACCAAAAATTTTGGGATCTATACACATTGATTATTCTAAACTATCAAATTAAATAAATGTAGTTACTATATATACTATGCCCCAAATTGAAAAAGCTTAAGAAAATTTATTAAGGTTGAGTAATAAAAATAGGGAACATTCTGCCAGGTAACCAATGTATTTTCCTTGTATTTCAACGTTAACTATACTGAAATGTTTGATTCATTTTTTCTTTGTATACTGTTTATCTCAATTAACTGAGGCCTCTTATTTGTGTCAATAGTTTAATGAACATGAATTGCAGGATATTTACAGCTGATATAGGTCTCCTTTTTTTTTTTTTTTTCCTCCCAAATACTGTGGATTACAAAGTTCCATACACTTTAAGTTTCTCCCATGTTAACACTTACAGCTCTTTCAAGAGAATGTACAAAAATGAAGCACTTACTACATCTTGTCCTCTTTGGCCATTTTCCTGCTGTCAGCACCTTCTTTAGCTTACCAAGAGTACTGCACTCTAATTTCTTTTCTGCCTACTGTATGGTGCATTTCTAGTGCTTTGTGTTTCATGTTACCATAGAGACAGGAGGTGCTCCTAAGCCCCAGGAGGACAAGTGGAAGTGGGCCTTTGAGGAAACAGTCCCTGCTGGCTAGAAAAGCCTGAGGCAAGAATCTTAACAGTAAACGGGAAAAAGGACTCACGTAATCAGATCCAATTGTGTGTCCACAGAGTACTAGAAGGCAGGGGCCTAGCCAGTGCCGCATTACAAATAAGTTGTTTACAGAAACCAATTTCTCAGCGATCTCAGTGCATCTGGGGGTTTCATAGGAAACAAATTTTGTGTTTTATATACAAGAAAATAACTGAAATGATATTGACGTATTTTTTTTACTGGTTTCCTCATTTAAAAAGAGCACCTTCTAAGAAAAGATCTGTTTGCCTGGCTTATTTTGCTGATCAAAAATCTCTTTTAAAATGAAGGTGGATGTTCTTTGACTCAGCCAGAGCCATGAGAAATCAAATTGCAGTTTGAGCACAAAAAAAGTCTACAACCAGCAACCAAATCATTGATCTAAATATGCTATCTCTAGAAATGAGTCATTTCTAGAATGAGTCTACCCTAACCTGTCCTGTACTTCTTTCATATTTCACACACACAAAGTTTTAAAACATTTCTCTGGACTTAATGAACTGTACTTCCATTTGTCCCTGGGTGGCACACATGATTAAGCATTCAACTACTACCTGAAAGGTCGGCAACAGGTCTGGAGATCTGCTTCCAAAAGGTCATAGCCTTGAAAGCCCTGTGGAGCAAAGTTCTACTCCGACACACGTGGGGTTGCAACTAACAGCATTTCTTACTCTATTAGTTCAATTATTATGTCGTACTTGATAATATTTTTATTTAGGAGAAAGCTGCTAAAAGATTTAAAAATAATATAGATATTTCTTCTCTTACCTTTCCTTTAGATATGGTAGGTGACGTTTAGTAAAGAAAGAGGAATAAAGAGAAAAAAATCATATCAAAATAATTTTAAATGAACAGATGTTATTTCATGAATTATCTTTAAGACCAATAGTTTTTTAGAATGGAATAAGACTCATGCTCAGAGAATGTCTACTGAATTTTTGTCACAGATTTAACAATATAAGCAGGGAAAGAATTCAGAAATTATCAACATATCCTGTATTCCTAGGTTGTGTGTCAGAGGGCATAGTATACAAAATTGGATAAGGCTGACTAAGGTCTTCTGAGGCTGTCACTTTCCTCAAACTGACAGTAGGAGACAGTAGTGTACTAGCCTGAGCTTTTTTAAGGTAATGTCTGTGACTCAGGCCAGATTTCTCTTTTTCACTCAGTTTCTAGAAATACATGAAACCAAAATCTTAGAAGTACCTGCAGTTTTCATAATGAAACTTGGTACCATCAGCCTAGTACAAGATAATGCTGCTATGCTTTGAATAGAAAAATCAAAAGAGGCAGGTCTGTCAGCTTTTAATAGTGGCAACACAGTGAACCTCGGCTCCAATATAGGTTCTATGCCAATTTGGCTAGGAGAATGGCAAGGAACAAAGGTCCTCCACATTTTGGACAGAAGGAGAGTCACATTTAACAGTTACATTCTTCTCATTTTCACTGATTTATAAATGAGTACAGAACCAGGAAGTCAAAGTAGATGAAGAGTCTTTGAAAAGTAACCTAGCTTTCCTATGCTTGAGTGACTACAAGTGAAAACACAGACACTGGCAACAGTAATCATCATCATTATTCTCATTCAGGCTCCATGAGTCCATTTTTCATCTTTCGTAATTGTCTATTTCACCAGACAGGGAGGTTACATAAATCCAAATTACTTTTTCATAAAACAAAATCATGAAATGCTAAATATTTGAACATTGCATTCCTTCCCTTGATTATTTTTCTTGTAATGAAAATAATAATGTTGGGGAACCGTAGTCTTTTTGTTATGCTTGATGCTATTAATATGTTGTTGTTGTTTTTGTTGTTGTTAGGTGCCATCAATTTGGTTCCAACTCAAAGAAACCTTATGTACAACAGAATGAAACACTTTCCAATCCTGTGCTGTCTTCAGAGTTATTGCTATGTATGACTTTTTAACACTTGAAAGAGGTACTTTCCAGCAGATTTGCCAGTGCAATATATGGTTTGATTTCTTGACTGCTACTTCCATGGGCATTGATTGTGGAACCAAGTAAAATGAAACCCTTGACAACATCAGTCTTTTCTCCATTTTTCAAGATGTTATTTTTTGGCTCAGTTGTGAAGATATTTTGTTTTCTTTATGTTAAGGTATATTCCATACTAATGTTTGATCTTCAACAGTAAGTGCTTCAAGTCCTCTTTACTTTCAGCAAGCAAGGTTGTGCCACCTGCCTATCACAGGATGTTAAGGAATCTTCATCCAATTCTGATGCAGCATTCTTTTTCATATAGGCCAGTTTCTCAGATTATTTGCTCAGCATACAGATTGAATAAATATGGTGAAAGGATACAACCCTGATATACTCCCTTTCTGATCCCAAACCACACATCATCCTCTTGTCCTTTTAAGAAAACTGCCTTTTCATCTATGTATAGGTCCTACATGAGCACAGTTAAATATTCTGGAAATCCCGTTCTTTGCAATGTTATACATAATCTGTTATCATCCCCACAGTCTAATGCTGTTGCATAGTCAGTAAAACACAGGTAAACGTCTTCTGGTATTCTCTTGCCATTCATCTGGTATTCCTCTTTCAGCCAAGATCCATCTGACATTAGCAGTGATACTCCTCATTCCAGGATACTCATACTCCTCCTATCCTCTTCTGAATCTGGATAGGATTTCTGGCAGTTCCCTGTTTATATACTGCTGCAACCATTCTTTAATTAACTTCAGCAAGGTTTTACTTGTGTGTGATGTTAATAATATTGTTTATTAATTTCTACATTCTGTTGGATCATCTTTCTTTGGAGTGGACACAAATGTGGATCTCTTCTAGTTGATTAACCAGGTAGCTGTCTTCCATATATCTTGGCAAAGAAGAAAGAGCACTTCCAGGATTGTATGTTTGTTGAAACATCTCAGTTGGTATTCTGTCAATTCCTGAAGCCTTATTTTTCAGTAGTGCCTTCAGAGCAGCTTGGACTTCTTCCTTTAGTACTATTTGTTCCTAATCATATGCCACCTCCTGAAATGGTTGAACATCAAATTATTTTGGTACAGAGACTTTGTATTCCTCCCATCTTTTTTTTTTATTTTAATTTTTATTTTAACATTTAATTACATTTTAGGTGAAAGTTTACGGAGCAAATTCATTTCCTATCCAATAATTTAATTTAAGGAGCTGTGGTGGCATAGTGGATAAGGCAATTTGGCTGCTAACCAGAACATTGGCAGTTTAAACTCACCAGCTGCTTCACAGGAGAAAGATGAGGATTTATAGCTGTGAAGATTTATAGCTTCAGAAACCCAACGGGGGTCACTGTGAGTCAGAATCAACTCGATGGAAGTGGGTTTTAGTATCTAACAATGTATGCACAGGTTTCTTTTGTGACGTTGATTGCAGACCCTGCAGTGTGCTGACACTCTCCTCCTTTCCACTCCAGGTTTCGTTTCCATTTGTCCAGTTGTCTTGCTCTTCCTGCCTTCACCTCTTTGCTTTTGGGCAGGTTGCCCGTTTGATCTCATATACTTGATTGTTCTACAGATCACATTTCTCGTGAGTGTTGTTTTTTGTTTTATAGACCTGTCTAATATTTGGCTGAAAGGTGAACTTCAAGAGTGACTTCTGTTCTGAGTTAGAAGCATGACTAGGGACTCTATATATTCTCAGTGGTTCCTTCAGTCTCTGTCAGACCAGTAAGTCTGGTCTTTTTGTGATTTGAATTTTGTTCTAATTTTTCTCCTTTTCTGTCCCGAAACCTCTGTTGTGATCCTGGTCAGGATGGTCAGTGGTGGCACCATCTAGCTCTTGTCTCAGGCTAGTGGAGGCTATGCTTGTGATCCTTCAGACTAGTAGCTTCCTTGTGTCTTTGGTTGTCTTCATTCTCCTTTACTCCAATAGGATGAGACCAACAGTTGTATATCAGATGGCTGCTCTCAAGCTTTTAAAACCACAGACCAAAAGTAGGATATTGAACATTTTCTTTATAAACTTTGTTATGCCAGTTGACCTAGATGTCCCTGAAATGATGGGCCCCAGCCCTCAGCCCCAGCAACTCAGTCCTGTAAGGTGTTTGCTTATGCCTAGGAAGCTTCTATGACTATAACCCCTGTATGTTCTATTACATATATGATTATGCATGCTGCACATACAAATATGTATGTTAAAATATTCACAACCAAACCGATACATGGGTGTACATGGATAGTCCCTCCTACCGCTATTCAGCATACATATCTACCTATGTATTTGCTGGTAAATTATTATCTGTTTTTACTGTTGTTCTAGGGTTGTATATATTTTAGTGTTTACTGTGGTTGCCTTTGTGTGTGTCTGTGTGTATTCCTCTCAATGTCTTTCTTTGCTTTCATCAAGATGTGATAGCTTCCCCTATATTCTGTATTGCCTTCCCCTTCACCAAAGTTAACACATTTCTACTATCTACTGATTTTCCCTCCAGCCCACTCCCCTCCCTAGTGACCATCAAAGATTGTTTCTATGTGTAAACCTTTTCTTGACTTTTATAAAAGTGATCTCATACAATATCTGTCCTTTTTTGCTCAGCATTACATCCTCCAGATGCTTCCATGTTGGGATATGTTTGCAGATTCACCATTGCTCTTTACTGTTATGAAGTATTCCATTGTGTTTATGTACCATAGTTTGTTTATCCATTCATCCATTGATGGGCACTTAAGTTGTTTCCACCTTTTTGCTATTGTGAATAATGCTGTTGTGAACAGATGAATATGAGTATACATATGTCTATTTGTATGATGGCTCTTATTTCTCTAGAATACATTCCTAGAAGTGGGATTGCTGTATCATATGGTATTTCTATTTCTAGATTTTTAGGAAGCACCTATCATTTTCCATAGTGTTTGTTCCATATTACATTCCCACCAGCAGCATATTAGAGTTCCAATCTCCTCATAACCTCACCAGTATTTTTGTTTGTTTATTTTTTTGATCAATGCCATTCTTGCAGGGATGAGATGATAAGTATCTCATCATAGTTTTTATGTGTGTCTCTCTAATGGCTAATGATGAGCGGCTCTGATGAATAAGGCACTCTCCTGCTAACCAAAAGATAGGCAGTTCAAACTCACTAGCCACTCTGCAGAGAAAAGATGAAGCAGTCTGCTTCAGTAGAGATTTACAGCCTTGGAAACCCTAGAGGACAGTTCTACTCTATCCTGTAGGGTCTTTATGAGTCAGAATCTACCTGATTACAGTAGGTATGTTTTTTTGTTAATTTCTAATGATCACAACGTCTTCTCACATATTTGTTGCCCCCCTGAATGTCGTCTTTGGTGAAATGTCAGATCATGTCCTTTGCCTATTTTATTATTAGGTTGTTTGTCTTTTTGTTGTTGAGTTGCTAAAGTTTTGTATATATTTTAGAGATTAAACCTTTATCAATGTGTCACTGCCAATGATTTTTTCCTAGTCTGTAGTTTCTCTTTTGTTCTTGGTAAAGTGTTTTGATGAGTGTACGTGATTAATTTAGGTCCCACCTATTTAGTTTATCTTTTGGAGTTTGTGTGTTTTTAGTTATTCTTGATAATCTATCTACACTGTGGATTAGGGCCCCTGGCGTTGTCCCTATGTTTTCTTTCATGATCGTTTTAGGTTTTACATTTAGATCTTTGATCCATTTTGAGTTGGTTTTGTGCATTATGTGAGATATAAATGATGTTTCATTTTTCTACAAATGTCAATCCAGTTTTGCCAGCATCATTTGTTGAAGAGACTATCTCTTCCTCATTTAATGCACTTTGACCTTTTGTTGAAGATCAGGTGTCCATAGGTGGGTGGATTTATTTCTGGGTTCTCAATTCTGTTCCTTTGGTCTAATTGTTCCATTGTACCAATACCAGACTGTTTTGACAACCTTGGCTGTATAGTAGATTCTGATATTGGGAAGTGTGAGGCCTCCTACTTGGTTCTTCTTTTACATTAAGATTTTACTTATCTAGACATTCTTTCCATATAAAGTTGGTTATTAGTTTTTCCATCTTGTCAAAGAATATTGTTGGAATTTGGATCAGGATTGCATTGTATCTATAGATACAATATAGATAAAGATCCCTTTGGGTAGTATTGATGTTTTAACAATGTTAAGTCTTCTTATCAGTGAGCATGGAATGTTTCTCCATTTATGAAGGTCTGTTTTGCTTTCTTGCAGTAATATTTTGTAATTTTCTTCATGTAACTCTTTTATGCCCCTAGTTAGATTGCTTCCTAAGTATTTTATCTTTTTTTTTTTTTGTAATTGTGATTTGGGTGAAAGTTCACAGAGCACATTCATTTTCCATACCACAGTTCATACACATTTTGTTTCATGACACTGATTGCAATCCCCATAATGTAACAGCTCTCTCCCCACTTCCTCCCGATGGTTACTTTTTCCATGTCTGTCTTTCCTAAGCATTCCTCTGCTCTGAGCTATGTCCCTCCCTGATACTGCCCATCTGCTCTCCCATGGTTGATTGTTCTAAGGGGGTGTACCTAACTGGTGTTGACCTATAAATGTTCACCCTATATACCTGTCTGTTATTTTATGGAATCCACGGGAGTGAGTTCAATTCCAGGCCAAAAGGGTGACTAAGGCCCATAGTTTCAGAGGTTTCACCAGCCTTTATGAGACCAGTAGTAAGCCTAGTCTTTTTTCTTTTTTTTTATGATTTTGAGTTTTTTTCCATATTTTTCTCCCACTCTATCCAGGATCTCCTACACTGATCCGTTTCTGAGTGGTTGACAGTAGTAACCAGGCACTGTCTAGTTCTTAGGGTCTCAGCATCATGTAGGCTTCGGTTCACATGGTCCACTAGTCCATTGGATTAATTGTTTTCATGTGTCTCTGATTGTCTTCATTCGATTTTATCTGTTTTAGGGACTATCTTAAATAGTATTATTTTCCTAGTTTCCTTTTCAAATTCTCTTTGTTAGGGAAAAACAAACAAACTGATTTTTTTATATTGATCTTGTACTCTGACACTTTTTTGAATCATTCTATCAGTTCCAAAAGCTTTCTTTTGGAATTGCTGGAATTTTCTACATACAGGATCATATTATCTGTAAATAGGAATAGTTTTACTTCTTCTTACTGGTTTAGAAGAAGTAAAACTTACTTTTATTTCCCTTTCTTGCCTTATTGGTGTAGCTAGAACTTCCAGGACAATATTGAGTAACATTAGTGATAAAGAGCATCCTTATTTGGTTTCCTTTCTCAAGAGGAATGTTTTTAATCTCTTTCATTGAGAATAATGTTTGGTGTTGCTTGTCTATGTTGTTGTTAGGTGCCATCGAGTTTTAGTCCAACTCATAGCAATCCTATGTACAGCAGATTGAAATACTGCCCAGCCCTTTGCCATCCTCACAATCCTTGGTATGCTTGAGCCCATTGTTGTAGCCACTGTGTCAATTCATCTCTTTCAGGGTCTTCCCCTTTTTGTTGACCCTTACTTTACCAAGCATGATATCCTTTTCCAGAGAATCATGCCTTCTGACAACATGACCAAAGTAGGTGAGATAAAGTCTGGCCTTACTTGCTTCCAAGAAACATTCAAGCTGCATTTCTTTGAGGACAGATTTGTTTGTCCTTTTGGCAGTCCATGGTATTTTCAGTATTCTTCACCAACACCATAATTCAAGGGCATCAACTCTTTTTTGGTCTTCCTTATGCATTGTCCAAATTTCACATGCACGTGAACCAATTGAAAATACCATGGCTTGGGTTCGGCATACCTTAGTCTTCAAAGTGATATCTTTTCTTCTTAATACTTTAAAGATGTCTTGATTTTCTATATATGTCATTAACTATTCAGTGGAATTTCCCTTATATTCCTACTTTGCTGAGTTTTTTTTTTTAATCAAGAATAACTGTCGGACTTTATCAAATGCCTTTTCTGCATTGTATGAGATGATCCTGTGGTTCTTTTCCTTTGTTATATTTAGGTGTGGTGTATTATGTTTGTTCCATCATGTATCTGTCAGTTTGTGACACTGTGGTAGCTTGCATATTGCTGTAAGGCTGGAGGATACGACACTGGTATTTCAAATACAAGCAGAGTCATCCATGGTGGACAGATTTCAGCAGAGCTTCCAGACTAAGACGCACTGGGAAGAATGAAGGGGCCATCCACTTCTCAAAGAACTGGCCAGTGAAGACTTTATGAATTCTAGTGAAACACTGTCTACTATATTACTGGAAAATTTTATGAATAGCCCTGAGACATTGTCTGATATATTGCCAGAAGATGAGCCCCTCAGGTTGAAAGGCACTCAAAATACTACTGGGGAAGAGCTGCCTCCTGAAAGTAGAGTTGCCCTTAATCATGTGAATAGAGTAAAGCTTTTGGGACCTCCTTTTGCTGATGTGGCATGACTCAAAATGGGAAGAAACATCTGTAAACATCCATTAATAATCAGAATATGGGATGTACGAAGTATGAATCTAGGAAAATTGGAAGTTGTCAAAAATGAAATGCAACACATAAAGATCAATATCCTAGGCACTGATGAGATGAAATGGACTGGTTTTGGCAATTTTCAATCAGACAATCATATGATCTACTTACTATTCCAGGGATGACAAATTGAAGAGAAATGGTGTGGCATTCATCATCACAAAGAATGTTTCAAGATCTATCCTGAAGTACAGTGCTGTCAGTGATAGGATAATATCCATATGCCTACAGGAAAGGCCAGTTAATACAACTATTATTCAAATATATGCTCCAACCACTCAAGCCAAAGCAAGGAAATTGAAGATTTTTACCAACTCCTGCAGTCTAAAATTGACCAAACAAGCAATCAAAATGTATTGATTTTTACTGGTGATTGGAATGCAAAAGTTGGAAACAAAGAAAAATCACTAGTGGTTGGAAAATATTGCCTTGGTGATATAAATAATGCTAGAGATAGCATGATAGAATTTTGCAGGAACAACAACATATTCATTGCAAATACCTTTTTTCAACAAAATAAATGGTGGCTATAAATGTGGACTTCACCAGAGATGAAGTACACAAGAATCAGATCAAGTGCATCTGTGGAAAGAGGTGATGGAGAAGCTCAATATCTTCAGACAAAACAAGACCAGGAGCTAACTGTGGAACAGACCATCCATTGTTCATATGGAAGTTCAAGTTGAAGATGAAGACAATTAAAACAAGTCCACAAGAGCCAAAATATGATCTTGATTATATCCCACCTGAATTTAGAGACTATCTGAAGAATAGATTTGATTCATTGAATGCCAATGATGGAAAACCAGACAAATTGTGGGATGATCAAGAACATCATACATGAAGAAAGCAAAAGGTCATTAAAAAGACAAGAAAGAAAGACCAAAATGGATGTCAGAAGAAACTTTGAAACATGCTCTTGATTGGAGAGTAAGTAAACCAAA
The DNA here is from genome assembly GCF_000298275.1 of Orycteropus afer afer. Lineage (NCBI taxonomy): Eukaryota > Metazoa > Chordata > Mammalia > Tubulidentata > Orycteropodidae > Orycteropus > Orycteropus afer. The sequence continues at coordinate 5,952,548 of NW_006921725.1, read as the reverse complement.
CCGAAGAAATGACAAGATAAAAGAGCTGAACAAAAGATTTCAAAGAGCTCGAGAAGACAAAGTCAATTATTATAATGAACTGTGCAAAAACCTGGAGTTAGAAATAAAAAGGGAAGAACATGCTCAGCATTTCTCAAGCTCAAGATCTGAAGAAAAAACTCAATCCTTGAGTTGCAATATTGAAAGAGTCCATGGGCAAAAATGGGTGCTCTGGTAGCATAACGCCTAAGGCACTTGACTGCTAGCCCAAAGGCTGGAGGTTCAAAACCACCAGCCACTCCTCGGAAGGAAGGTTGGGCAATCTACTTCCATAGTGATACCTCCTCGGAAACCCAAAGAGGGGTTGCTATAAGTCGGGTCCAACTCGATGGTGCATGACAACAACAACATGGGCAAAATATTGAATAATGTAAGAAGCATCAAAAGAAGATGGAGGGAATACACAGAGTCACTGTATAAAAGAATCAGTGGTCAATTTTCATCTATTTCAGGAGGTGGCATATGATCAAGAACCAGTGGTATGGAAGGAAGAAGTCAAAGCTGCACTGAAGGAATTGGCAAAAATTAAGGCTCCAGGAATTGATGGAATATCCATTGAGATGTTTCAAAAATAGATGCTGCACCAGAGGCACTTACTCATCTGTGTCAAGAAATTTGGAAGACAGCTACCTGGCCAACTGACTGGAAGAGACCCATTTTTGTACTCTTTTTAAAGAAAGGTGATCGCACGGAATGTGCAAATTATCTAACAATATCTAATGATATCGCACAAAACTAAAATTTTGCTGAAGATAATTGAAAAATAGTTTCAGCAGTTTATTGATAGGGAACATCCAGAAATGCAAGCTGGATTCAGAAGAGGATGTGAAACACTGGATATCATTGCTAATGTCAGATGGATCTTGGCTGTAAGCAAAGAGTACCAGAAAGATGTTTACTTGTGTTTTATTGACCATGCAAAAACATTTGACTTTGGATCATAACATATTATGGATAGCATTGAGAAGAATGCAAATAACAGAACACTTAATTGTGCTCATGAGGAACCTGTACATTGCATTGACAAGGAGGCTGACATTCTAACAGAACTAGGGGATACTGTATGGTTTAAAATCAGGAAGCATGTGCTTCAGGGTTGTATCCTTTCAGCATACTTATTCAATCTGTATGCTGAGCAAATAATCCAAGAAGCTGGACTATATGTAGAAGAACATGGCATCAGGATTGGAGGAAGAATCATTAACAACCTGCGATATGCTGACAACACAGCCTTGCTTGCTGAAAGTGAAGATGACTTGAAGCACTTAGTGATGAAAATTAAAGGCTACACTCTGTGCTATGGATTACACCTCAGCCTCAATAAAGAAAACAAAAATCCTCACAACTGGACCAATCAGCATCCTCACAGTAAATGGAGAAAGACTGAAGTTGTCAAAGATTTGGATCCACAATCAACACCAATGGAAGCAGCTATCAAGAAATCACATGTCATATTGCACTAGGTAAATCTGCTGCAGAAGACTTCTTTAAAGTGCTGAAGAGCAAAGATGTCCTTTTGAAGATGGAGGTGCACCTAACCCAAGCCATGGTATTTTCAGTCCCCTCATATGCATTTGAAAGCTGGACAATGAATAAGGAAAGGTGAAGAAGAGTTGATGCTGTTGAGTTGCAGTGTTGGTAAAGAATACTGAAAGTGCCATGGACTGCCAGAAGAACTAACAAATCTCTCCTGGAAGAAGTGCAGCCAGAATGTTCCTTGGAAGCAAGGATGGCCAGACTTCATATTACCTACTTGGGTCATGTTGTCAGAAGAGACCATACTCTGGAGAAGGACATCATGTTTGATAAGGTGGAGAGTCACTGTAAAGGGGGAAGACCTGCAACATGATGGATTGACACAGTGGCTGCAGCCATGGCCTCAGGTATAGCAAAGATTGTGAAGATGGTACACAACTGTGCAGTGCTTCATTCTACTGTACTTAGGGTCACTATGAGTTGGAGCCAACTCTATGGCATCTAACAGCAACAGCAACATTATGTGGGTTAATTTTCTAATGTTGAACCATCCTTGATACCTGGGATAAATCCTACTTGATCATGATGTATTATTTTTTTGGTATGTTGTTGAATTCTGTTGGCTAGAATTCTGTTGAGAATTTTTGCATCTTAGTTCATGAGGAATATTGGTTTGAAGTTTTTGGTAGTGTCTTTACCTGTGTGTAGTATCAGGGTTATGATGATCAAATGAATTTTGGAGTGTTCCTTTCTTTGGAGTGTTCTGGAATAGATTGAATATTATTGCTGTCAGTTTTTCTCTGAACATTTGTAGAATTGTCTAGTGAAGCAATCCAAGCCAGAGTTTTTGTTGTTGTTATTGGAGTTTTATTTTATTTTTATTATCTTGCCAGTCTCTTCTTTTGTTATGGGTTTGTTCAGATTTTCTACTTTACTTTGTGTTAATTTATGTGGGTAGTATGTTTCAAGAAAATTGTCCATTTCCTTTAGGTTTTCCAATTTGTTGGAGTAGACTCTTTCATAGTGTGCTGTTAAGATACTCTTATTTCCGTTGAATCTGTTGTAAAGTTACTCATTTCTTAATTGAATTATTTTCATCTTCTTTACTTTTGTCAATTTAACCAGTAGTTTGTTGATTCCTCTGACTCTTTCCAAAACAGCTTCTAATCTTGTTGATTCTTTGTTGTTTTTCAGTTTTCTTTTCATTTGTTTAATTTATTTCCACTGTAATATTTATTATTTTCTTTTGGCAGCTGTGGGCTTCTTTTGCTGCTCTTTTTCTATTTGTTTGAGTTGTAGGGTTAAGATATTGATTTTAGCTCTTCTTTTTTGATGTGTGCATTTATTGCTACCAGTTGACCTCTGCACACTGCTTTTGCTGTGCCCCAAAGGTTTTGGTTTATTATGTTCTCATTCTCCTTTGATTCTAAGTGTTTTTTGGTTTTTTTTTTTTTTTTT
>NW_006921725.1:5934851-5949388 GCF_000298275.1 Orycteropus afer afer | reverse complement strand
CCCCTCTCTACTCTGTAACCCTCCCCCGTGCCCCTCATATTTATGCACTCCTGTTTGCCTGCATTTCCTCAGTTTGAATGTTGGTCCTCTGGTGCCCCATGGTCTATTGCTCTAAGGGATGTATTACCATAGAGTATGTGGGTGCATCATCCTGGGTTGAGTGGTCTGCGTGTACAGCTTGTTAACTATTGGGCTGAGAGCAAGTCCCTGAAGGTGAGTTTTATTCCAAGTGCAGAATTTAAGCAAGATGTAACTTAGCTTCCATATATTTGTTTTTTTATCCTTATTCTTCCTGTTACTGGTTTCTAATTTTATAGCATTGTGATCATAGAAGATGATTTGGGTTATTTTGATGTTTTTGAATTTATTGAGGCTTGTTTTGTTGCCTAAGATATGATCTATTCTAGAGAATGATCCATGTACACTGGAAAAGAATGTGTACTTTGCTGCTGTTGGTTGGGGTGATCTATATATAATTATATAATTATATATAATGGTCAAGTTGGTTGATTATGATATTTTGGTCTACTGTATCTTTGCTGAATTTCTTTCTGGTTGTTCTTAACTTCCTTGAAAGTGGTGTGTTAAAGTCCTACTATTATTGTGGAGCTATTTCTTCTTTCAATACTGTTAGAGTTTGTTTTATGTATTTTGGGACTCTGTCATTGGATATGTATATATTTATTATGGTTATATCCTCTTTGTGGATTGACCCTTTTATCATTATATAATGTCCTTCTTTGTCATTTATTGTAGATTTTGCCTTACAATCTATTTTATCTTAGATTATTATTGCTATTCCTTCTGTTTTTTTGGTTACTATTTGCTTGATATATTTTTTTCCAACCATTGATTTTTAGTTTATTTACATCTTTGTGTCTAAAGTGTGTCTCTTGTAGTACGTATACTGATGGGTCTTTTTTTTTTTTCCCCCCATTCATTCTGCCATTCTCTGCCTCTTTACTGGTACATTTACTTTCATTATGATTATTGATAGGTATGAATTCATTGTTGCTATTTTGTTATGTGTGTGTATGTGTGAGAGGGAGAGAGGGAGATGTTGATAGTTTCCACATAATTTTTTCACATAATTTATTCCACATAATTTTCTGTGCTGATTGCTTTTTGTTTGTGTATCTTCTTTTCATTTCATTTATTGTTGATTTTTGTCTATTGAATCTTTATGACTTTCTTCTTTTCTATTTTGCTGAATTGTTGTTGTTGTTGTTATCTGCTGTGGAGTTGGACCCAAATTATAGTGACCCCTCCTTGGGTTTCCGAGGCGGTATCACTACAAAAGTAGATTGCCCAACCTTCCTTCCTAGGAGTGGCTGGTGGGTTTGAACCGCCAGCCTTCTGGTTAGCAGTCAGGTGTATCTTCTTTTAGGTATTGTGTGTCTTCTTTTCATTTCATTCATTGTTGATTTTTGTTTACTGAATCTTTACGATTTTCTTTTTTTTTTTTATTTTGCTGAATAGGGTTTTTTTTTATTTTTTTGTGGTTACTCTGAAATTTATCTTCCCAAGTTTAAAGCAGTCTTTCATTCCTTGATGTTGTCTTGACTTCCTCTCCATATAGAAGTTATATAATTACACCTTCCTCCTCCCCCCCTCCGTTTTTTTTTTTTTTTTTTTTTTTGAAGTTGTCATCATTTAGAGATTGACATCTCTGGTTCCCTGTTTTCAATGTAGCTTTTTTTCATTTTTTGAGGTTTCTTTCTCTGGGTTGGTATCTGGTTGACGCTGTCATGTGTCTTAATCTCATGTTGTTGTCTGTTGTTGTTGGTCCTCTCTCTGAAGAGTTCCCTTTAATATTTCTTGTAAGGTTGGTCTGGTTTTTACAAAATCCCTAAATTTCTGTTTGTCTAGAAATGTCCTTATTTCATTATTGTATTTGAGAGACAAATGTTCTGGATATATAATTATTGGTTGGCAATTCTTTTCTTTTGGAGTTTTCCATATGTTTATCCCATTGCCTTTGTGCCAGCATTGTATCTGTCAAAAAATCTGAGCTTAGTCTTATTGGTTCCCTTTTGTAGTTGATCTTTCATTTTTCTGAGCTGTTCTCAGGATTCTTTCTTTGCCTTCGGTTTTGGAAAATTTGATTATGATCTGTCATGGTGACTTTCTTTTGTGATGTATCCTATATTGAGTGCATTGTGCATTTTGGATGGTTATCGTCTCATCTTTCATGATATTAAGGAAGTTTTGGCCAGGAAATCTTCATAAATTCTCTGTTCTTTTTATTGTCTCCTCCTGTTATGTAATTCTGATCACTTGTAAATTATTCCTCTTGATAGAGTCCACATAACTTCTTCATTTTTCTTCATTTGTGTTCCTAATTGTTCTTCAAACAAATTGTTGTTAAAGGAATTGTCCCCTATTTCACTGATTCTTTCTTGCATTGACTCAGTTCTTCCCCTGTGTCCTTCCATTAAGCTTTTTCTGATATTTTTATTCATCTTCTGGATTTCTAGATGGCATTTAAGACTGGTCTCTAATAGTCTATTTTCTCATTTAAGAGCTCTGCTGGCACAGTGGTTAAAGGATTTACCTGCTAACCAAAAGCTCAGCAATTTGAACCCAGCAACCACTCCATGGGAAAAAGATGAGGCAGTCTGCTTCTGTAAAGATTTACACCCTTGGAAACCCTATGGGCAGTTCTACTCTGTTCTATAGGATCAGTATGAGTCAGAATCAACTTGATAGCAGTGTGTTAGCTTTATTTGGTTTCTTTTGTTATGTTCTTCTTATACTCCTTTCCTGAATTCTTTTTGCCTTTTGTCTGTTTTTCTTTTCTGTGTTTTCCTTGATCTCTTGCGAGAAAACAAACAAACAAATTCATTGCCATCAAGTGGATTCCAACTCATAGCAACTCCCATTGAGTTTCTGAGGTTGTAAATCTTTATGGAAGTAGATTGCCCCATCTTTCTTCCATGCAGTGGCTGGTAGATATGAACCACCAACTTCTGGTTAGCAGGCCAATGCCTTAAGCACTGTGCCACCAGAGTTCCTTCTTGCAGGGCTATATATAGAGAGAGTCTTTTGAGTCTTATTACCATTTCTTCTTTGGGAAGATTTTCTGATTCTTTATTTTTGTCAATTGCTGGAACCATCTTATTCTTCCTCTTTTGTTGATTTTATGTTGTCTGTTGTCTCCAAGGTATTAAGGTGTTCTTATATTTATTTATTAAGTGTATGTTTGCTGCATCCTGACTTTTTGTTTTGTTTTGATGTATCTGGCAAGACAGGAGTGCTACTCTGATCACTAGCCTGGCCTCATTGGAGTGCTTGCAACTTGTCTCCAATTAGGTAGGTTAGCAGCTAGGTGTGTGATCAGGGGTCACTCACTGTTCTCTGGTCTTGTAGGGTGGCTGAAGGTGGGTTGGGCAGGCAGTCCAATGGTACAGGAGTGAGCAGTATCATTTACCAAATAGGCAGGGCAGCATGTGTAGCAGGTATGGCTAGCTAATGTGGGCATGGTCACTGCCCGCCACCAGATAAGAAGACTGAGTAGTGGGTGAGTATACACACAATTGCATTGCTACTGTCTCTCCCTGGGTCAGGAGGTGTGAATGACAGGCTGGCTTGTACACAATCACACACTCACTATCCCTCTCCAGGCAGAGGGAGTACAGAGGGAGTGGCAGTGGGTGGGCATAGGGTCTCACTGCCACCTCCTCTTGCCATGTAGGGTTGGGGGAGTGATTTGCAGTTAGGCACACCTGTAGTCCCAGTACCACTGCCTTTCACCAGACCTGGCAGGGTGTGTGTGACACGCAGGCATGTGTGTGTGAGTGTGTGTGTGTGTGTGGTCGAGGCTGCTCACTGACCCCATACTGGGATGAGCCTTATGATCTTTATTTTAGTGACATTTTACTCTAGCCAAATGAATTGTGTTTCCCATCTTATGATTAATAAATAAATCATAGAACATTTTCTACTAAATATTGTGAAATTAAAAATATAAAACTTTTTATTTATATTAGGATATGTATTATTCTACTTTGAGCTTTAAGTTTTAACTACATTTTTAAACAAACCTTATTTTGTCCTAATTCTTACATTATTTTTAGTTATAATTATTAGCATTCTAAAAGTATAAAATCCAACTTGAGCTAAACTCATCACTGAAAGTTTCCATCAAGATGTCCAATTCTAAAATGTTATAGGTGATAACACTGTTACACACTCCAGGCCTAACACTCTTGAGCTCTTGATATCCTGGCTAATCTGAATGGAGATGGAATGTATGGGTAAAATGCATATTTGATTTCAAAAACTTTTATATCAGTTGCCATCAAGTTGATACCAACTCATGGTGACCCCATGTGTGTCAGAGTACCTCTGTGCTCCATAGGGTTTTCTTGATACTTTGTACTTACATTGTTAGGTGTTTCTTCTGAGATACTTCTAAATGGACTTGTACCTTCAACCTTCCAGTTAATAGTTGAGGACGTTAACCATGAGCACCACCCAAAGACTACTTTAAAGACTTTGTTTACCAAAAAAAGAATGTTAAATGTCTCAAAAATATGTTTTTTTATCTTGCTGACATGTTAAAATGATAATACTTGACATGTTTGGTTAATTTTTAATATAGTTCTTAGAAATTTTTAAGTTATAAATGTAGCTCATGTTTATAATTCACATTATATTTCTGTTGGATAGACCCTTTGCTGAGTCCTCAAAAGGACAGAAAGCATAAAAATAAACATTAAACTAAAATGACACAATATTAGTTTGTTACCTGGATAATGTTATTTCAAAGTGTTTTATTTGGAAAGAGTTAACATACATTTTAAAGTGAAACAAGATAATAAAAGTGTGTCACATTTAGGATCACTCACTTAAAAAAGGTTTTACAAAATACCTGTTATAAGGCAGGCATTGTTTGAAATGCTTGGAGAGACCTCAGGGAATAAAACAAAGATCCTTGCCTTCATGGAGCTTACCTTCTAGCAAGTTAAGACAGAGTTAGATGAACATGAGTTTGTTTTTCTCCTTGATCATATTGCCATCTTTAGACGTGGGTAATGTAATATATATCTACGGATAGGCTGAGAAGAAGTAAGGGAACTTTTCTATGTTTATAGTGATATATGAGCTTATTTTGATTTAGAATGATCTTTAGCACAAATGCATCACAGGATTGAATTCTGTAATGAATTAACACTGATTTATTTATTTATTTTATTTTTTTTTTAAGAATCTTGGGAAGCTTATACTGAAATCAAACTTAAGTATTAAAACCACATGGAAATATTTTAAAGGTTTTATTCAAAAAGAGTCTGTGAACATATAATTTTATTGTTTTATAGTAGTAGACAAGGAGCCTTGGGGGCACAGTAATTAAGCATTCAATTTTAACTGAAAGGTTAGTGGTTCAAACCCAGCAGCCACTCCATGGGAGAAGATGGGGCAGTGTGCTCCAATAGAAATTATAGCCTAGGAAATCCTATGGGGCAGTTCTACTCTGTCCTATAGGGTCGCCATGACTCAGAATCAACTTAATGACAGTGAGTATAGTACTAGACATCTTATTTACCTTTTTATTTTTTTTCAGGATTTTGTACAACTGATGAACATGATTTTGCATGATTGTTATAGCATTGACAGGGTCCTAAATGCTTTAAGACTCAGCACCGAGCCCAGTAGGCTAAATGCTCATTGAATTAAGTAAGGCATTTACCTTACCTTACTCTAATTTACCACCACTTGTCTGTCAGTTTGTCATACTGTGGTGGGTTCCATGTTGCTGTGAGGCTGGAGGCTATGTCACTGACATTTCAAATACTAGCAGGGTCACCCATGGTGGAAAAGTCTTAGCAACAACTGAAAAAACTGGCCACTGGAAACCTTATGAATAGTAGTGAAACACATCAGGTATGTTACTGGATAGCTTTATGAAGAGCCATAGAACATAGTCTGATATAGTGCCCAAAGATGAGCCTGTCAAGTTGGAAGACACTCAAAATATGACTTGGGAAGAGCCACCTTCCCAAAGCAGAGTTAACCTTAATGATATGGATGGAGTGAAGTTTTCAGGAACTTCATTTGCTGATGGGGCACAGCTCAAACTGAGAAGAAATATCCATTAATAATCAGAACGCAGAATGTATGAAGTATGAATCTAAGAAAATTAGAAGTTGTCAAAATAAAGATCAATATCCTAGGTATTCGTGAGCTGAAATGGACTGGTATTGGCCATTTTGAATCAGACAATCATATGATCTACTATGCTGGGAATGACAGATTGGAGAGAAATGGTGTTGAATTTGTCATCAAAAAGAATATCTCAAGATCTATCCTGAAGTACAAGCCTATCAGTGATAGAATAATATCCATATGCCTACAAAGAACACCAATTAATACTATTCAAATTTACACACCAACTGTTAAAGCCAAAGATTAAGAAATTGAAGATTTTTACAAATTTCTGCAGTCTGAAATTGACCAAACATGCAGTCAAGATGTATTGATAATTATTGGTGACTGGAATGCAAAAGTTAGAAACAAAGAGGAATCACCAGTAGTTGGAAAATATGGCTTTGGTGATAGAAATGATGCTGGAGATCACGTTATAGAATTTTGCAAGACCAATGACTTATTCATTGCAAATACCTTTTCAACAACACAAATGGCAGGTATACGTGTGGACCTTGCCAGATGGAATACACAGAAAACATTCAGCTACATCTGTGGAAAGAGGCAATGGAGAAGCTAAATATCATCAGTCAAAACAAAGCCAGGAGTGACCATGGAACAGACCATCAGTTGCTCATATTGCAAGTTGAAGTTGAAACTGAAGAAAATTAAAACAAGTCCATAAGAGCAAAAATATGATCTTGATTATATCCCACCTGAATTTAGAGACTATCCAAAGAATAGATGTGATGCAGTGAACAGCAATGACCAAAGACCAGCTGAATTGTGGGAATTGTGGGAATTAAGAGCATCATACATGAAGAAAGCAAATGATCTTTAAAAGGACAGGAAATGGATGTCAAAAGAGACTCTGAAACTTGCTCTTCAATGTAGAGTGGCTAAAGCAAGTAGAAGAAATGCTGAAAAAAAAAAAATTCAACAGAAGATTTCAAAGGCCACCTTGAGAAAACCAAGTGAAGTATTATAATGAAATGTGCAAAGACCTAGAATTAGAAAATGAAAAGGGAAGAATATGCTCAGCATTTCTCAAGCTGAAATAACTGAAGAAAAATTTCAAGCCTTGAATTGCAATATTGAAGGATTCTATGGGCAAAATATTGAAGATGCAGGAAGCATCAAAAGAAGATGGAAAGAACACAGACAAACACTGTATCAAAAAGAATTGGTTGATGTCCAACTAGTTCAGGAGGTAGCATATGATCAACAACAAATGATATTGAAGGAAGAAGTCTAAGATGCAATGAAGGAATTGGCTAAAAACAAGGCTCCAGGAATTGACAGAATACCCATTGAGATGTTTTAACAAACAAATGCAGTACTGGAGGCTCTGACTCATTTATGCCAAGAAATTTGGAAGATAGCTACCTGGCCAACTGGCTGGAAGAGATCAATATTTGTGCCTATTTCCAAAGAAAAGTGATACAACAAGAATGGAAAAATTCATTAATATCACACACAAGTAAAATCTCACTGAAATTTTTTTTTTTTAAATGGCTGCAACAGTATATTGACAGAGAACTTCTAGAAATGCAAGCTGGATTCAGAAGAGGACATGGAATGAAAGATATCATAGCTGATGTCAGGTGGATCTTAGCTGAAAGCAAAGAATACCAGAAAGATGTTTACCTGTGTTTTATTGATTATGCAAAGGCATTCAACTGTGTGGATCATAACAAATCACGGGGAACATTAAGAATGGGAATTCCAGAACAATTAATTGTTCTCATGAGGAGCCTGTACATAGACCACGAGGCTGTCATTACAACAGAATTAGGGGATACTGCATGGTTTAAAGTCAGGAAGGATGTACATCAGGGTTGTATTCTTTTGCCATACTTACTCAATCTGTATGTTGAGCAAATAGTCTGAGAAGCTGGACTATATGAAGAATACAACATCAGGAATGGAGAAAGAACCATTAACAACCTGCAATATGCAGATGACCCAACCTTGCTTTCTGAAAGTGAAGACTTTAAACATTTACTGATGAAGATCAGAAAGTATAGTGCTCAGTATGGATTACACCTAAACATAAAATGAAAGTCCTCACAACTGAACCAACTTCATAATAAATGGAGAAAAGATTGAAGTTGTCAGGGACTACATTTTACTTGGATCCACAGTTAACAGCCAAGGAAGCAGCAGTCAGGAAATCAGATGTCATATTGCACTGGGAAAATCTGCAAAAGACTTCTTTAAAGTGTTGAAGAGCAAAGATATCACTTTGAATACTAAGGTGCACCTTACCCAAACCATGGTATTTTCAATAGCCTCATATACATGGGAAAGCTGGACAATTAATAAAGAAGCCAGACTTTATCTCACTTGCTTTGGTCATGTTGTCAGAAGGCACCATTCCCTGCAGAAGTATATCGTGCTTGAGAAAGTTATTGTTGTTAGGTGCCGTCGAGTTGTTTCCAACTCATATGACCCTATGCACAGCAGAATGAAACAAAGCCCAATCCCTCACCAGCTCCATGATCCTTGCTATACTTGAGCCCATTGTAGCAGCCACCTTGTAAATCCATCTCATTGAAAGGCTTCCTCTCTTTCGTCAACCCTCCACCTTACCAAGCATGACCTCCTTCTCCAGGAAATGGTCCCTTCTGACAACATGACCAAAGTAGGTGAGACAAAGTCTGGCCATTCTTGCTTCCAAAGAGTATTTTGGCTGCACTTCTTCCAGGAGAGATCTGTTAGTTCTTTTAGCAGTCCACGGTACTTTCAGTATTCTTTGCCAGCATCACAACTCAAAAGCATCAACTCTTCTTCAGTCTTCCTTATTCACTGTCCAGCTCTCACATGCATATGAAGTGATTGAAAATACCTTGGCTTGTATTAGGCAGACCTTAATCCTCAAGGAGACATCTTTGCTCTTTATCACTTGAAAGAGTTCCTTTGCAGCCAACTTGCCCAGTGCTATACATCATCTAATGTCCTGACTGCTGCTTCCATTGGCATCAATTGTAGAACCAAGCAATGTGAATTCTTTGACAACCTCAATCTTTTCTCCATTTATCGTGATGCTGCTTATTGGTTCAGTTGTGAAGATTTTTTTGTTTTCTTTATATTGAGATATAATCCATACTGCAGACTGTATTGTTCAGTCTTCATCAGTAAGTGCCTCACTTTCAGCAAGCAAAGTTATGTCATCAGCATATCACAAGTTGTTAATGATTCTTCCTCCAATCCTGATGCCACATTTTTCTTCATAGAGTCCAACTTCTCAGATTATTTGCTCAGCATATAGACTGAATAAGTATTGGGAAAGGATACAACCCTGACACACTCCCTTCTTGATTTTAAACCATGCAGGGTCCCCTTCTTCTGTTCAAATGACAGCCTCCTGGTCAATGTACAGGTTCCTCATGAGTACAATCAAGTGTTCAGGAATTCCCATTCTTCTCAAAGTTTTCCATGATTTGTCATGATCCACACAATCAAATGCCTTTGCATAGTCAATAAAGCACAAGTAAACATCTTTCTGGTATTCTTTGACTTGAGCCAAGATCCATCTGACAGCAGCTATGATATCCCTTGATCCACATCCTCTTCTGAATCCAGCTTGCACCTTTGGAAGTTCTCTGTCAATATACTGCTGCAGACGTTTTTGAATTATCTTCAGTAAGATCTTACTTGTGTGTGATATTAATGATATTGTTCAATAATTTCCACATTCTGTGAGATCACCTTTCTTTGGAATGGGCACAAATATGGATCTCTTCCAGTCAGTTGGCCAGATAGCTATCTTCCAAATTTCTTGGCATAACCCAGTGAGTGCCTCCGGTGGGACATCCATTTGTTGAAATACCTCAATGGATATTCCGTCAATTCCCGGAGCCTTGTTCTTCGCCAATTCCTTCATTGCAGCTTCGACTTCCTCCTTCAGTACCATTGGTTCTAGATCATATGCCACCTTCTGAAATGGATGAAGATCGACCAGTTCTTTTTGGTACAGTGAATTATAGTAATTGACTTTGTCTTCTCAAGCTGCTCTTTGAAATCTTCTTTTCAGCTCTTTTATCTTATTATTTCTTCCATTTAATTTAGCTGCTCTCCACTCAAGGGCAAGTTTCAGAGTCTCTTCCATCATCCATTTTTGTCTTCTCTTCTTTTCTCGTCTTTTTAGTGACCTCTTACTCTCTTCATGGATGATGTTCTTGATGTCACCCACAATTCTCCTGGTTTTTGGTCATTGGTGTTCAATGCATCAAATCTATTCTTTAGATGGTCTCCAAATTCAGGAGGGATATATTCAAGATCATATTTGGGCTCTTGTGCACTTGTTTTAATTGTCTTTAACTTCAAGTGGAATTTGCATATGAGCAGTTGATGGCCTGTTCCACAATCAGCTCCTGGCCTGGTTTTGGCTGAAGATATTGAGGTTCTCCATCACCCCTTGCCACAGATATAGTCAGTCTGATTCCTGTGTGTTCCATGTGGTGAAGTACATGTGTACAGCCGCCGTTTGTGTTGTTGAAAAAGGGTATTTGCAATGAATGAGTCATTGGTTTTGCAAAATTCTACCACGCAATTTCCAACTTTTGCGTTCCAATCAACCAGTGATAATTAACACACCCTGATTGCATGTTTAGTCAATTTCAGACTGCAGAAGTTGATAAAATTCTTCAATTTCCTCATCTTTGGCTTTGGTGGTTGGTGCATAAATTTGAATAACAGTAGTATTAACGGATCTTCCTTGTAGGCATATGGATATTATCCTATCACTGACAGCATTGTATTTCTGGACAGATCTTGATACATCCTTTGTGATGATGAATGCCACACCATTCCTCTTCAAACTAGCATTTCCGGCATAGTAGACCATATGGTTGTCTGATTCAAAATCGCCAAAACCAGTCCATTTCAGCTCACTAATTCCTTGGATATCAACCTTTATGTGTTCCATTTCATTTTTGCCAACTTCCAATTTTCCTAGATTCATACTTTGTACGTTCCATGTTCCGATTATTAATGGATGTTTGCGGCTGTTTCTTCTCAATTTGAGTCATGTCACATCAGCACATGGAGGTCTGGAAAGCTTTACCTTGGGAAAGTAGAGGGTCAGAAAGAAGGGGAAGACCCTTAATGAAATTTATTTACACAGTGGCTGTAATGATGAGCTCAATCAAAGCAAGGATTGTGAGGATGGCACACGACAGGACAGTGTTTTGTTCTGTTGTACATAAAGTTGCTGCTATGTGTCAGAGCCAACTCAACAACACCTAACAACTCTAACTTATGATCTCTAGAGAAACAGTTGAAGACATTTTAAGTGTTTTAGGTGGAGATGAGAATATTTAGGGAATATAATATTTGCCTTCAGATGGTTAAAGAGTTGGCAGTGGAAGAGAAATAGTCTTACTCATGATCTTAATGGAGAGAATGTAGAAGGGGCAGAAAAGTAAGCCAAAGATGTAACTGTGACAATGCCTTTACTGAGGTATGATTATGCTTGGGAGGAATTGGAAAAATAGAATTAATTATCAGAAAAACATTAAAAATGAGTCATCACAAACTAGAAGAGTGAGCACAGTAAAGGGCCATATTGTGACAGAACATGTTACTGACGAATCTGAGGACTTGAGTTCTGTCTTTGGCTCTGTCTACAAGTTACATTTGCTTCCTTAGCTTTTTATAAAGCAAAGTAAATATACTTTTATCACCTTTCTCACAGGGGTGTTATAAGAATTAAATAAGTGAATGTATAGAGAAAGTGTTTGTAAACTATTGTCTTATGCCTTCAAGTCAATTCCAACTCATAGCAACCCGTGTGGCAGAGAAGAACAGCCTTGTGGGTTTTCTTGGCTATAGAATTTTACAGAAGCAGATCACAGGTTTTTCTCCCACAGACCTGCTGGGTAGGATAGAACCACTAACCTTTCAGTTAGCAGCTGAGTGTTTAACAATTACTCCACCAGGGCTCTTGTAGAACTATATGTAAAGACAATGTGTTGGTATTGATGCTATTGATCATATCATAATAATATTCAGTGTTATGAATAACATTCCAAAGTGTTGCAAATGTAAGAAGAAAATGAAGTATGAGAAATACCATTAAGCTTAGGAATTTTAAGGCTTTTGGTAATCTTCTTGGGAGCAGTTTCAGTAGAGAAGTATGGATTAATGCCAAATTAGAACTGCTAACAAATGAGTGGAGAGGTAGGAAAGAATGAAGCAAATGTAGTGAGGGACATTCAACTCAAGTAATATATTTCAAATCTGGAAAACAAGCAACTCAATGGAAGTATTCACAGTACCATTCTCTTTAGGGATAAAACCAATCTGGATGTCTTACACCTGCCTCGTCTTCAATTTTCTTCTCCTCCTATGATCAATTTAGGAGCCCTGGTGACACAGTGGTTAATCTTTCATCCACTAACCTATAGGTCAATAGTTCAAAACCACCAACCACTCCTCAGGAGAAAGATTTTGATAGTCTGCGTCCATAAAGATTATAACCTGGGAAACTCTATGGGAGAACTTATACTCTGTCCTATAGGGTGGTGGAGTAGTGCTTAAGTCATTTGACTTTTCACCAGAAGCCTGGCAGTTCAAACCCACCAGCCACTCCTCAGAAGGAAGGTGGGGCAATCTACTTCCATCCGTAGAGATACAGCCTCGGAAACCCCAAGAAGGGGTCGCTATGAGTTGAATCCACTCCACAGCAGTGAGTTTGGCTTGGTTTTTCAATAGCAAATTGCAAAATGGCAGTTCTGTCTGAATTTTTCTTCAAGGCACAGTGACACAGAAAACGGCTGGAAAGAAGTCTAAATAGACTGTATATGATGAATTTCTGCAGAGAAGTTCTAGGTCAATTATCTCTATGCAGAGATATATTTTTTTTTAATTATTTGTTCATCTTCTGCTTAAAAAAAAGATTTGAATTGGAGGAGAAATGGTTTTGTTGCTTTTGTTTTTACATAATTGGTTTCAATAAGAGTTTCTTGGCATGCTTAAAAGATTTTAACTATATACAAAATGCCCTTTTCCTCTTTTCATCATTTTTATACATTTTCAATACATAAGATAAACAGTAAAAGAAACCAAGGGAAGGCAATTATTTATAGCATCAGTAAATCAATAGTTAGGAAAACCACAGGGGTATAGGCTGCTGGCGGCCAGCACTAACTTCAGTTACTGCATAGATTAAAAACATATATTTGTCACACAATTTAACTATCATATGGACCCAATAGTCTTTTAAAAATTATATTTATGGGTCATTAATTTTTTTTTCCTCTTTCACCAAAATAAAGGCATTGCTGGGTGAAACAAAGCAGCTACTTAGTAGATCAGAATAATATTTAAGAACACGAGATAAAGGATTGTAAACCAAAACCAAACCCACTGCCATCAAGACGATTATAGGGAGAGACCAAATTTCAGGAAGACTGAATAGATGCAGTCAATTCAGGACACCGAATTCTTCCTGCTGTCAAAGCTGCCACAGGCTCATCACTGACCACAAAAGGCAGAAGCTCAATTTTATATTTCATCTGAGAGTTGGCATTTCTAAGAAACCAGTACCCATTAGAACCACAATGTGATAGGGGATCAATACTGGTTTAAAGGAAATAAGGCCTCTTTCTGAATCATAACTGATATTTCCTGCTATGGAGGGAGTTTTCCCCAAGGGCTATGAGCTAAGGCCTTAGCCTCATCTTCTTAGCTCAAGAAGTGTAACAGCTGTTGGCTGAAATATTTCCTCATTCACATGCCAAGTTGCATATATGTATGTATTTACTTGTTTGTCAGCAACTTTCCTGGTTTCCTGATTTTTTGTGTATGTCACTCAAGAAACAATGGAAATATTAGTGGAGGGTGGTGGATTTATTCAAAATGTTTTCTATGTCATCCAAACCTACCATCTGCCAAAGGTCATGTGGGATCCAATATTGAATGTGATATTGAAAGTGCTCATTTTTGACATCCAGGGGGTTCTCTGTGTTTAAGAACCGTTCAACTTTTCAACAATTTTCAGGATTTTCGTTCAGTTTCAAAAAAAAAGCTGTGAATCATTTCTTATTGTCAAAATCATATGAAGAATTAAACAGAAATGATAAGTGACTTTTCCTATCTTAAAGGAAAATAACATGTATGCTCATGCTATTTATTTCCAAGAAACACAAACACACACAAAAAAAAGAAGGTGGGGACCAGGTTTGCTGGTCCAATAGAGCCTGGTGTAACCACTAGGCTATGGCCTCTAGCTGCCCTTCAGGTCTGGAATTGAACCCACAACTGTGGTTTCCAGCCAAACAAAGTACAGACATGTGAGTTAAACATTTACCTCAAGTAGACACACGCCCTGGAGAGAACAATCATGGGAGAAGGAAGGGCTGCTTATGCACAGGGACATAGCTCAG
>NW_006921725.1:5919059-5934751 GCF_000298275.1 Orycteropus afer afer | reverse complement strand
GTAAATTTTGGTCAATGACATGAGACAAAGTATATGTGAACTGCTGTATGAAAAGTGAATTTACTCTGTAAATCTTCACCCAAATCCTAATAAAATAAAGAAAGAAAGAAAGAAAGAAAGAAAAAAGAAACACAAACACAAGATGTATGGATTGGATTTCCTTGCTTTTTTGGTACTAAGAATAGCAACTTGGTTCTTGCCTATTTGTACTACAATCACCAGTGGCCCTGGATATTGGCAGTGATCCTAGATATATCAGACTTCTTTCACAAACATCAATTATAATTGGATTTGATTCTTAAAATAATATCACAGGCTTTCTCTCATTGGAGAATTAAGCAACTGCTTTGCCTTAATATTTTTAGTTTCAGTTTGAAAATCTGTTTTGGTAAGAGTTTGAGTTAACAAGAAATAGAAAATACTTAACTTTTTATTCATACCCCAGACTGTCCTTTCATTGAAGAGAGTCCATGTGACCGAGTATGTCTTATATTTAGAACTGTCTTATTTCAAATTGAAATAAAGAGCCTAAATGCATCCAAGTATAATTTACTCCATGCTCCTGAGCACATATATAGAACTTACAGGGTTATGGTACCTCTCATGTTGTTTGGAAGTCAAATGTTTGGAAATTAATCACAGATTTTTTTTTATGGAATTGGTGTGTCTCAAATAGCCCATGTAAAGCCACCAGTCTTGAGAATTTTCTAAGTAGGTTACAGCTTCCTCCTGGGTAGGTAGCAACAGCCCGAAAAACTTTCTCAGAGGCATAGGCAGAGACATGGATGTTTATTCAGAACAGAAACAAAGAGAATCAGGCGAGAAAGGATTTGAAAGGTAAAAGAAAGCAGGCTTACAAACGTTGCTAGCAATTCAGTGTCCAGCGGTAGCAGGCTGCAGTGGATCCAAGATGACTGCTAACCCCCTCCCACTTTGCAGGATACTTAAACCTGAGTTTGAGGAATTGGGGATGGGAGCTACGTGACTGGAAATGGAGGGCTATGTGACTGGCTTAAGATTCAGTGATGCTGGGTCCCAATCGGGAGGGGGCCGCCTACGACCACCACCTCTGTGTGCTCTAATAAGACACTGCGTTAGCAAGCTTTATTGCTTAAAACTATTCTAAGGACAAGTTAATACGTTACAGAGAAGGTGGTTAATACCTGATGGGTGGAGCCAGAGGATATGTGACAGGGAGAAGGGAAATGGCTTGTAGTTCTTTTAAGCATGGCTAAACAAGATGGAATCTGCAAGCCATTTTAGGGGTTGCAGTTACTGACCATACACCACCAAAAGTAAACTTTCAAAACAATTACCTGTTGCCGTTGAGTCAGATTCATAGCAACCCATGTGTGTCACAGTATAACTGTGCTCCATAGTGTTTTTTTGGGGAGTAGATTGCCAGGCCTTTCTTCCAATGCAATTACTGGGTGTTAGCAGCTGAGCACATTAAAATTTTGTACCACCCAGAGACTCCTTTAAAATGATAGTAATAGCGAAACACATATGACCTTCAACCAGCATCATAATAAGGTTTCTATATAAGCTTGAACTTGCAACACAGGAGCTTCCCCTATCTGTGGTCATTTTCTCTAGTTGCAGTGGTATAGGAAAATTCTCCAACCTCCTTCCATTTATCTACTTTGCAGATCAAGATGTGGCACCCATTTGCACAGACTAGGTCTCTCATGGCCTAAGATAAAACAAAGAGAAAGAAGCAGAGGGCCACACTAGGGATTGTGGGGGAACTCCGAACTTATTCTTTTTTTTTTTTTAATTAGGATTTGGGTGAAGATTTACAGAGTAAATTCACTTTTCATATAGCAGTTCACATATACTTTGTCTCATGTCATTGACCAAAATCTACAATGCAACAGCTCCCCTCCCACTTCCTCCCAATAGTTACCTCCTCCCAGTGTCCATCCCTTCATACTCTTCTGCATCCTGAGCTATCTCCCTGTGCATAAGCAGCCCTTCCTTCTCCCATGATTGTTCTCTCCAGGGCGTGTGTCTACTTGAGGTAAATGTTTAACTTACATGCCTGTACTTTGTTTGGCTGGAAACCACAGTTGTGGGTTCAATTCCAGACCTGAAGGGCAGCTAGGGGCCATAGTCTAGTGGTTACACCAGACTCTATTGGACCAGCAAACCTGGTCCCCACCTTCTTTATTTTTATTTATTTATTTTTTTTGCCTCCAAATGATTTTGAGTTTTGTTCCACATTGTTCTCCCTCTCTATGCAGGATCTCCTACATCCCTTCCAAGTGGATGGCAGTGGTAGCTGGGCACCATCTAGTTCTTCTGGTCTCATAGTTGTATAGGTTGCAGATCGGATGGTGTACCAGTCGTTAGGACTGATTGTTTCCATTAATTTTGGTTTTCTTCTTTCTTCTTGACGAGGAGAGACCCGTTGTTGCATCTAGATGGCAGCTTCCTAGCTTCCGAACTTATTGTTAAAGCAGCCCTTGTGCACTTTCCTATTTACTTCTCTGGTGGTCTCAGGAATAGTTTCTTTACTTTTTATACCATCTTTGCTCTTGCTTCTCAGGAAAGATTATCCACCTGAAACACAGAGGAGTTAAATACCACCACAGTTTTTCCCTTAACATTTTGTCCCTAAAGCAAGCCCTCAGCTATTTTGAGTTTCCTCAAAGGAGTAGAAATGTTTTGCTTGATTGCCCTCCCATTCTTATTCACCTAAGCTCCCAAAGAAGTTCAAAGACTGAACACTGAAAGAAAATCCAGGCTTCTGCTGGTCATTTCATCCTTGGATCTGGAATAGATTAAGTAATGGAGATCAAAGACATCCAAGTAGATATAAAATCCTTGTTTTTAGTAACACACAGTTAATTAGTCACTTGGACTAGAGCTGTTTCACAAGAGTAAGGGGTCAAAAGCATGATTATAGGTTCAAGGGAAAAATGGGAAGAGAGGAATTGAGACCATAGTATAGGCAATTCTTCCAAGATGTTTTGCTGTAAAGAGAGCCAAGAATTGAGGTAGTTAACTGGAGCAGGGTGTGGAGTCAAATAGAGATTTTTTTTTTTTTTCTCCCTAAGGATTGGGGCTATTACAGCATGCTTGTATGCTGAGGGTAATGATGACATGGAGAAGACATTGACTATCAGAGCAATGTCCTTGAATAAACAAGAGAGAGTGGTATCAGGTGCTCATGTTGAGGGATAGGCTTCAGAAGGGAGTGCAGTGGTTGATCCATTCTAATGAGAGGGAAGGAGCATATGAGTGTGTAGTGCATAGATGGTAGATGTGGGTGAGAGCTGGTGGGAATTCTCTTCTGACTGCTTCTATGAATGAGTTAAATGAGAGTGAAGGAGGACATATTAGAGATCTGAAGAGAGAGGAGAAGGTGTGAAATAGTTGTCTCAGAGAATAGACTACGGAATTGTAGTGGGATTAAAGTCAGATTTGAAGATTATCATCATCAATTTCAGTGAGACCAGGAAAGAAAAAAGAGCATGTGTGTGACCTTGGACATACTGTGCTAATGTGGTTTACATAGGTTTTCTATCTGCTTTACAAAGTTATCACGAGAACTAAATGTGTCAGAAGGCATTTTGAAGTAGAAGTCCAGGCCATTGCCATTAAACTTAGCTTTGAATAACTTAGCACTTTTCTTTAGCCAAAAGCTTTTCAAATTTCTTTAAGACAGCTTCAGTGTCTCTAGAGATAATATTTGGCTTCTGCACTGATTTATTCAGTAACTAAGTCTAGGCAAATGACTTAACCTCTTTTTTAATTTATAAAATTGAGAATGGTAATGTTCAAAGTGCAACAATGATTCGTAAATAAAGGGGGTACATAAATACAAGCTCTTAATAACATGGTATCCCATCCCTCACTGGTATAGTCACTGTAAGAGGCCAGAGCATCTGAACAAGCCGGAATCCTTGGGTGGGAGAAGCTTCCCTGAAGAAGCTTTGAAGGGAAAGGAAAGGAAAAGTGTCTTTAAGAACCCAGACACTGGACTCAAGGCACCACCACATTATTTCCTTTGATTCTCAGAGCTACTCTTTGAGTTGATCATTATCCCAGTTTTGTAATTGAAGAATTTGAGACTAAAAGAGGTTAAGGAACTTGTTAAAGCCAGTGGTAAAGCTTGGATTTCAATCCAGATTTACTTAAAAATCCCCTGCTCTTTCTATTTAGCCACATACAGAATTGGAGTTGATACATTGTAGCCATAGAAGGTACAATATATATTCTACTGAATACCCGGACCCATATTTTAGCCAACTTAACTTCTTCTCTCACATCAAATATTCAACTGGAGTTTCCCAGTCTCAGAATAAACTGGTTTGCTGGAGATATCATCATATGATAGAGCAGTTTATAAGAAGTCTGATATAAGAAAGACAGGAAGGTTTGAGGGAAGAAGCAGTAAGCAGACTAAAAATTTTCACTTAGCTACAAATGCAGTTTTCACATACTCCTTGAAACAAGAGTGGGCTCTCGGGGGGTGGGGGGGAATGTACATAGTCATGGGAGCTGCAATGATACCATGTCTGTTAGGCTATTCCCCATAAATGCAATATGTACATTATAAACTATAGAGCATAAACGACTCTAAAAGAAAAATCACTGCTCTATTAGATTGTGATTTTTGAGTAACAATTGCCCACCTGATAGAGAAGATGATAGGGAAAGTGTATTTATTTTCTTTCAACAGCTAAAAGGTGATCATACTTCTAAAATGTGTTGAGATTGTCCAAGAAAGTGTGTAAAATACTCATCCATCACTGGAAGCCCCTGGCCAGGAAATGACAGTGCAGTAAATATCTTCAGCAGCCACCTTTTAATGTACAAGCTGTTTTCAGTTGGAATTTTCAGCACTCACATAAAATACACTGTCATGAGTGACTGCTCGTGCTCCAAAGTCATTACTATTGGGATAATGGAACATCTCTCAGAGAATAACCAAAAAACTTTAAATGTCATGTCAAGTTTGCCAAAGCCATTTTCAAGCCCCATTCAAGGTTACATGAATATTGAAGGTGTCTGTTTTTCAAAAGTTTAAGATCTATGAGAACAAGCTCTCCTAAGATTTTGTGATACAAGAGTCAGTTCATTAAAAAAGAAAAAAAAAAA
This sequence comes from Orycteropus afer afer, assembly GCF_000298275.1. Classification (NCBI taxonomy): domain Eukaryota; kingdom Metazoa; phylum Chordata; class Mammalia; order Tubulidentata; family Orycteropodidae; genus Orycteropus; species Orycteropus afer. Next base: position 5,929,645 of record NW_006921725.1, on the reverse strand, counting down.
TGTCATGTTCTTTGAGAAAGGCAACCTTCTACAGCCATTTAATCATTATCTATCGCAACTCTCTTCTTACAGTTTTGATAAGTCAAGATCATTGTCACTTAACAATAAAAGAATATATGTGTGTATAGATATACTTGTACATAGGTATATATATATATATATAGAGAGAGAGAGAGAGAGAGGTGTATGTTTGACAATTATGGTTTCTAGGAAAGTTTAACAATTTGCCTTCTGATTTCAGTATTTCTTTTAAGGGAAATTGTTGGCTTTATTAAATCCTTATTAGAAACATTCCTCCTTGGCTTTGTTCAAAAAGGAAATTAATATCGTTATCATTCAAATTAATGCTTATCTTTGGTCAAATAGTATGGAGATAATTTCTTCGCAACACGTATTTATTGAGCACCTACTTTGCACCAGAGAGTCCCTGGGTAGTACAAACTGTTACTGTGCTCTTCTGCTAACCAAAAGTTTGGTAGTTTCAATTCACCCAGAGGCACCTCAGAAGAAAACCTGGTGATCTGTTTCTGAAAACTCAACCACTGGAAACCCTATGTAGCACAGCTCTACTCTGATCCACATGGAGTCATGAGTCAGAGTCGACTGTTGACAGCTGGTGGTACCATCAGCCCAGTGGGGCCATCTTAGACACTGAGGATACCCCCCCAAAAAAACTAAACTCACTGCTTTTGAGACGAATCCGACTCATGGTGACCCCTCCTTGGATTTCCGAAGCAGTATCTCTATGGAAGTAGATTGCCCAATCTTCCTTCTGAGGAGTGAATGGTGGGTTTGAACCACCAGCCTTTGGGTTAGCCATCAAATGCCTTAGGCACTATGCCACCAGAGCTCCCACTGAGAATACAGTAGTATTTAAAACTGCCTCTGCTGTCTTGAAGCATACATTCTAGTAAAGAGATAGACAATGAGCAAGTAAATAAATATATGATGGCTGGTGGTCATGAGCTCTATGAAGGAAAAGATGAGAGGTTAGGAGATAGTAACGAAAAGGAGGAGAGCCATTTTGGATGGACAGTTAGGGAAGGCTTCTCCAATTAGATGGAATTTGAGCAGAGACCTGAATGAGATATGAGACCAAGTCCTGATAACAACCATTTCTGGCATGACAGAAGAAGGAAATAAAAATCAATTCTAATAAAGTGGTTGTCTATTATATTTTAGTTTCCTCTTAACCTCTATATGTTTAAGTCTACCTTACTCTGTTGAATATACCAATTTTTCAGTTTAGTCTAAGAGGATTTGTTTGTTGAGAATAATTTTTTTAAATTTGTTTCCTAAATATGCCCAGTCTTGGTTATCACAGTGGTAAGTTTTATGTTTCTTTCTCCCTTACTGTAGAAAATCAGAAAATGCAGCTGACAGAAGGGTCACGTTCACACTCCAATATCAATTGCAACTCAACAAGAACTCCAGTCACCAAGGAGCTTAATTATAATCTAGACACTTGTCCATCTACAGGGAGGATGAAGGCAGCTGAGAAGAAGGAAGCCTGTAATGTAGAAAGCAACATAAAAAAGGAAATGGAACTTCTTGGCACTGTTTCTAAAAACGAATCAGTTCCCGAAGTTGAAGACCTGCTGGCAAGATTACGAGCTTTATAAATTAAACTGGTAAAAGATGATTAAGCCAAATATAAAGCCATGCTCTAAGCTATAACACTTGAAAAAATTGCTTTTATATAAGTGACTTTATATAGTTCTAAATTATGATATATATTAGAATATAAAGCTAAATACATTGATTGCAGTGCTTTTTCTATGTACTTGAAGCTTTGACTTATTGAAGATTGTAATGGACTTTAATGCTTTTTTTGTCTCCTGGTATATTCATCTGTTCTATATTTGCTGGTTAAATTATACATAATACTTTAGAGAGCAGGTAGGTGGCCATGTGTTCAGCAATGTGTCCTTAAGAAAGTACCATCTTTCTAAGTCACTGTTTTTTTTTTTTTAACTTTACCATTTTGAACAGTAATGAATGTCAAATCATCAACTTCATGTCTTGCTACATACATATCTGTGAACATTCCCTATATGGGTCCAGATTTCTCCTTCATCAGGGTCTACATGCTACCAGCATAGCATCAAAAACATATAACTGAGTATGTGAGGAAATAACTAGTAAGCTCATTATCATCATTGCTGAATTGGTGGTAATTAGACCCTGTAGGAGAGTATAAGGCAATTGAGCACATTTCCAAAAATGATGTAATAGGAGTGCAGTTCTATTTGCAAAATGCAGGTGCTTTTGTGTAAAGTGGATATACACAGTATTACAGTGCTTCTAAAACCTTCAGTCTTGTCAAGAGAGGATATTTTCCCCCTGGTAATTATGACTCTGGAATAAAATTGCCATTTTGAAACTTTCCAGGTAAAAAAAGTTTCTTGAATTTTTGAGTATATAAACCCAGAATGGCAATTTCTTTGATGTGACAATCAGTAAGTTTAATAAAGATCTTAATACATGTTTCAAGGAAAGTTTTAATATGCAGATGTTGCTATTTTACTTCATCTGGGACGTCATATTGTATCAGACAAAATAAACTTGCTACTTGCACTGAATGAAAAAAAGATACTTGCTTTTCTCTCTCTTTTTTCAGCTAGTATATTCTGTGGATAAACTGGAAATAGACTGCTGCTATTGGCCTAGCCAAGCGTCCATTTTGCCTTATTATGTGTAATAAGTTCAGTGACTGCTCTTTTACCTTCAGTTAAAAAGCAGTTATATGGAACTAGTCTGGCAATCCACTGCTTTTTATTTCCTTGTTTAAGTTGCCACCGCCTTTCAGGTCCAAGTTAATAAAGTTAATTAATTAGAACTAAGAACCAAGCACTGTTTATAGACATTGGGAAATAGTGTTATCCATAGCCAACACGGGAATAAATTGTCCTTTTATGTATTGCTGAAATGTGCATTTTGCCTTCCAGTTGCAACTCTTATTTTCCAGAAAACAAATTTTAAAAATCAAGAAAAGTGAAGGATGTTACACATTTAAGCAGACAGCAGCCCTAACAGCAAGACAGGGTTGTTTTGTTTAAGAAAGAAGTTAAATAAAAGAATTCTAAGTATCCGTTCTTAAAGTGGTTTTGGAAAGACTTGGTTTTTCAGAAACAAAACTTAAATTGAACCAGATAGTCTAGGCACACAAGGTCTAAACACTCTGGAAACTTGGGGCCTGGGAGCATCCACAGGGGAGAAACAGCTCGGTTGTTGTCGTTGTTGTTGTTGTTATGTGCCGTCAAGTCGGACCCGACTCCTCGGTTGTTGTCGGTAAGTAAAGGAAAGTGAAGATGACATTAGACTCCCAGGGGCAGAGGATGGCAGGGAAGCCCAGAAACCAAGCAGTGGGCCCCAGAGCCCCTGGTTGCAGGAGCTGAAGGACAACCTCGCAAGTGGGCCAGGAGTCTGCGGCAAGCAGAGCCTTAGCAGCTAGGCTCCCACAGATGAACGGCCACCCTCCCTCTCTGACCCTCTCTGACAGGAACCAGTTCTGAGCACACCTGACTAGGAGAACTATAGCTAACCCACAAAGAGGCTGTGCCAAGACAGGGAACATTTTCACTGGAGAGATTTCCTTGGCAACTGCCTCTTCAGCAACAGGGTAAGAGCATAAGTTAGGTTTTAAAATTCAAAATGTGTTTTTAGTCAACTGTAGATGAAAACCATAACAATGACCTTTAATCTGGGGGCAGATGATGTACACTCTTGTGTTCTGAGCAGACAGAGTTGGTTTCATTAGAATTAGCAGGTAAAAGGCTGGTTCAAAACCATCTGACACAGCTCTGATCTCCCCGGAGGACGGGCCATCAGGCCAGGGACAGAACCAGGTAGTTTCTCTCTCTTTTTGCTAGTGCCAACATGGAGAATATGGTAAGAACACATGGACAACTAAGTGATCATCAAGTTATGCAAAAGCAAAGACCTGCTGCTAACAAGTCTGTTATTTTCCCAATCAAAGAAAGTAATCTTAAAATAAGGGAAACAATCTAAAATTATATATGCATGTGTGTCCTTTTTTATTAATGTTTAAAATATTTAAGTAAAGTATACAAAAAACACCTAGCATTTATATGAGGAAGTGGCTCTTTGAATAATTCATAGAAAAATTTTCTGGTGAATCTAGAGAATGAAATTATCTGTATCAAGTTGCCCAAAAACACTTTTAGTTATTACCATACTATTTATGCAAAAACAAGAGTTATTAATGACTTTAAAATGTTAGTTTAATCATGAATGATCATTTCCTGGATGATTCATTCTTATTTTAAAATATCATATTCCAATGTAGATCTGCATTTCCTATTAGTTTAAGCTATAATAGACATTGATTGTATGTATTAATGTATGATTAATTGTATGTATTAATTGTTTGGTATTAAGCTCTCTCTTCTAGGTAGGTAAATGAGGACTGGGGGCACGTTTAATGATTATTTTTGTGGCAGCATTTTGGGCAGATTATGTGACTTTTAGAAAGAAATAGGTCCAAATATATAAATTGCTAATTTGATTGAAAACCCAAAAGAATGGCATTCAATTTCTTTTTCCTTGGTATTAATTACTAAAAATTTTGAGATCCACGAATTGTAGCTGGCAGTGACTTGGTACTTATTATTGTCTGGGGAATTGATAAATGGTAGTTGTCTGATGCCCTTGCTAGGCATGAGTATTCTTAAAATACGTCCTAGGGCCAAAGAGACCATTTTGCTCTAAAAGCTACTGTTAAGCAAAACAGCAAAGTTGCCAAAGAACCACAGAGACTGGATAGCATTTCAGAATGGTATCCAAATCTCTCCACTAAATGAAAATGATAGAACCTTCATCGGTTAAAATTCATTTTATCTAAACAAACACTTCTGTGCCTTTAAAAACGAGTATAAGGAAGAAAGTTAAAACTAGGCCTGGGATGAGGGTGGTTTACAATAGAACCAAAGCCAGCTGTATCTCCTAATTAGGGTTTCACTATAGAAGGCTTTTTGTCTCCTATTCAGTTAATTATATTTGAGTGTCAACAGTTTCTTCCCTTTAGGCATCACCAAGAGGCAGGAATTTAACAGGAATCTTAGTTTCTTTCAGGAAACCGTAGAATGATAGAATGTTTCCTCTTCTGTCCTATTTGAAACCCCAGCCAGTGGTCAAAAATGTTTTTAAAAGTCCCAGATATTGCCTCTTTATATTTAACATCACCAACATTTTCCATGTTCACACAGATCTGTATTATCATAGATTTCTTATTTTGAAAGCTTAATTGTTGAAAATCCATTCTGATGATGAAATTTGCAAGCCAAAATTTGAGATTATCTCTTCAAATCAGGTGATTATCTTTTAAAACAGCCTTTGAAAGTATCCCTATAATGCTACTTCCCCACCCCCCCAGTATTTAAAGATTGACTTTCCATTCTTGTCTTAGCATTTTTATCCTGTATTATACATGGATTATAAACCTATTTCTAAAAGTTTCTACTTTCTCCTATTTTCTGTCGGCTACTAAAATTTATTTTAAAGGTGACTCTTCAGTGAGAATCGATCTAATCATAATAATTAGATTAAATAAATTGAAACAAATGTTCTAGTGAACTATTTTTTGAGTGTAGGACTAGGTCCTAAAATATGTATATTCCAGATAGTTTCTTGCTTAAGTGTCTGTTTTCTTTCGCAGACATAAAGACATGGCTGAATTCTGGTGGAATAACTCCATCTTTGCTTCAAAAAAGAAAAAAAAAGACACAAAAGATTGACAGTACATATTAAATACCATGTATATTTAATTTAAAGTCACTGGATAGTGCCCACCAGCCACTCCTTGGAAGGAAGGTTGGGCAATCAATCTACTTCCGTAGTGATACTGCCTTGGAAACCCAAGGAGGGGTTGCTATGAGTAGGGTCTGACTCAACGGCACATAACAACAACAACATGGTGCAAATGGTTAACACACTCAGCTGCTAACTGAAAGGTTGGTGATTTGAGCCTACCCAGAGTTTCCTGGTGATCTTCTGAAAAAATCAGCCATAGAAAATCAGAAGTTTTACTGTGATGCACATGGAGTCACCATGAATCAGGGTCAACTTGACAGCAACTGGTTTATATATTTAATTTAATATAGTTGATAACATGTATAAAGGTAAATATAATTATGTATACATATATTAATGTATAGAAATGCCTATTTACATCCTTTGTAATTATTTCCTTTTTAAGGCTCAACATGTGTACAGCATTTCCTACTAAAATACATCAAAAACAGGCAACAAATATTTAGACCTCATAATTAAAGCATCCAGCCCATCAGCTAAGCTTCTTTTTAAAATGGGGTGTTTTTGGCCTTCCTTTGTATCAGACAAAAATAATTGGCCCTTTCAATGCAAAACCAACTAGGTGCACAGCAAAAGCAAACAGGTCCCTCTCCAATCCAAAGAATGTGGCATTTTCTTTGGAAAGTCTCTTGAATCCTTTCCCTTCCTTAATGACCTGACAAGAGCCATTCCAGTGATTTTAAGAGTCATGACTGACAGCTCATACCTGTGGCCTACCCAGAGCATAAGAGTCCAATTTGACTGAGATAATAAATAAAATCTCACCGTACTATTATAGGATGTTTGGCAAGGACAAGAATTAAGGCACCTTTATAACTCCCAAAGGAATCTGGTGATATTTCTAACATGATCACACACATCATTCTGTCCTGCCTGACCTTACTTGTATCACCTTCCTGAATTATAGCCTGTATCCATTATCCTCTATTCCTTCCATGGTCTCTCCCAAAAACAAAGGATTGCTGACCTGAAGAAAACAAATCTGGTGGGGTTTGTTGTTGTTGTTGTTGTTGTTTTTTAAATCTTCATAAGAAAGTCAGTTAAAATGTCCTGGAAGTCACTCCATATGTTTTCTAGAGAACATTTACTGCCTCCATTAGATTGAACATTACATCTCACTTTATGAAATGAATACTGATGGCCTCTTAGAGATTAAAGGACTTCAAGTCAGTTCTGACTCATAGTGACTCCTCCTTGGGTTTCCGAGGCTGTATCTCTACAGAAGTAGATTCCCCAGTCTCCCTTCCGAGGGTTTGAACCACCAGCCTTCTGGCTAGCAGTCAAATGCCTTAGGCACTATGCCACCAGAGCTCCTGTTTGTTTTTAAGAAATGAGTACTGGCGGCCTCTTAGAGAGTAAAGGACTTCATGAGGAAGTGTCCATCCTCATTCCTTAATAACTTCTGGGGATCCAACACATTATGTATTCACTAAGTCCATCAGTTACCACCCATTTTTTCATGGCACTTTCTGCTCATGAATCAGCTTCAAAAGGAAGTTTTTTGCTATGTTGTGGTAGCTTTTCTCATACCCTCCAGAGAGGCTCTCTGATGAGGTAAAGGATGGCCTACTTGTATAAGAAGAACAAGCACACTTCAAGGACATTATTAAACATGAAGACGTGAGTGGCACCTGGGAATAGCATGCAGGCCTGTGGAGACCAGATACCCTGTTCATGTAGGTTAACCTCACTTAGGATGACCACTGTTTGGGCATACCCCTGGTACAGCACAAGGAAGGCAACATTGATTTTGATAAACCCCAGCCTCCCCACGAAGCTAAGCTCCTGTATCCTTATGGCTTCTTTCCCCGATATCTGAGCCTTTCAGTTCTTCAGGTGATTGGTAACAGCAGAGTGTTACCCTTCCATGGGACTGTCTGCATTTTAACTTCTATGTGACCTATTAAAAAAAGTTGAAAGTCTATTAATGGAGAATAGAGAAGCAACAAACAGAGGGAATCTCTGCTCTGTAACTAAACATAACCTCTGAGTTCTATTAGAGTTCTTTTGATCTGAATACACTTATCACCATTGCCCTGGCTCTGAGTGGAAAACGTGAGGGCTAGATAGGGAAAGCAAGAAATAGACATTCTAGCTAATAAGCAACAATTTTCATCCTCCACACAAAATTCTATTTATAGGAGAAGCCAGTGAGTGCAGTCTTCTGGTGGCACAGCAGATGATGAAGGGGCATAATAGCCTATTCTTGAAGAGAAAGTCAGCCCTTTTACAGCTTCATGTATTCTTCAGAATAGCAACCACTGATTAATTCAGTGCCTAGGATTATATCCTGCATATCCACGATGATTGCTCTAGCTTTTCCTAAGCTTTAGAAATAAGACACCAAACCTTGCCTGAACTGTGTAGTGTTGTCAGCCATATCCGAGTCAACTAGACCCTACTTTGGGTGTCTGTTGATCTGGATGTGTGGTTGCTGTGCTATAAACTGCAACCACCTTCAAAAATAGACTCACCTGTGGGCTGACATTGCACACTTACTAGAAGGTGTATTTGGGAACAGACACTATGCACACATGCTGGAATTAGAAAGTGGAGTTGTTGTTAGGTGCCATAGAGTTGGCTCCAACTCACAGTGACCCTATGTACAGCAGAACAAAACACTGAGTGGTTCTGTGCCATCCTCACAATCCTTGCTATGCTTGAGTCCATCCTTGCAACCACTATGTCAATCCATCTTGTTAAGGGTCTTCCCCTTTTTGCTTACCTTCTATTTTACCAAGCATGATATCCTTCTCCAGGGACTAGTCCCTTCTGACAACATGACCAAAGGATGTGAGATGAAGTCTGGCCATTCTCACTTCTAAGGAGCATTCTAGCTGCACTTCTTCCAGATCAGATTTGTTCATTTTTCTAGCTGTTGTTGTTAGGTGCCATCGAGTCGCTTCCGACTCATAGCGACCCTATGCGGAGCAGAACGAAACACCGCTGATCCCATGCCAGCTCCATTATCCCTGCTATACCTGAGCCCATTGTCACAGCCACCATGTCAATCCATCTCGTCGAAGGCCTTCCCTTCTTTCGTCGACCCTCCACCTTACCAAGCATGACATCCTTCTCCAGGGACTAGTCCCTTCTGACAACATGACCAAAGGATGTGAGATGAAGTCTGGCCATTCTCACTTCTAAGGAGCATTCTAGCTGCACTTCTTCCAGATCTGTTAGTTGTTTTGGTAGTCCACGGTACCTTCAGCATTCTTCTCCAGCACCACAACTCAAAAGCATCAATTCTTCTTCCGTCTTCCTTATTCATTGTCCAGCTCTCACATGCATACGAGGTGATTGGAAATATCATGGCCTGTGTCAGGTGCACCTTAGTCCTCAAGGAGACATCCTTGCTCCTCAGCACTTGAAAGGGTTCCTTTGCAGCTGACCTACCCAGTGCTACACATCATCTAATGTCCTGACTGCTGCTTCCATTGGCCTCGATTGTAGGACCAAGCAACATGAATTCTTTGACAACTTCAATCTTTTCTCCATTGATCATGATGTTGTTTATTGGTCCAGTTGTGAGGACACCACAAGTCAAAGGCATCAGTTCTTCAGTCCTTTGTGCAGCTTTCTCATGCATATGAGGCTACTGAAAACACCATGGCTTAGACTAGGTGCACCGTAGTCTTTGAAGTGACAACTTTGCTCTTTAACACTTTAAAGAGGTCTTTTGCAGCTTCCATGGGTGTTAATTATGGATCCAAGTAAAAAGAAATCTTTGACACCTTTCATCTTTTCTCCATTTATCATGACATTGCTTACTGGTCAAGCTATGAGGATCTTTGTTTTCATTATGTTGATGTCTATTCCATACTGAAGACTTTGATCTTCATCAGTAAGTACTTCCAAGTAATTTTCACTTTCAAAAAAGAAGATAGTGTCATCTGCATATATGCTGTGTTCTTCATATAGTCCAGATTTTCAGAATATTCACTCAAACTACAGATTTGAATAAACATGGTGAAAGTTTACAACCCTGATGCACTTTTCCTGATTTTAAACCATGCAGTATCCCCTTGTTCTATTTGAATAACTGACTTTTGGTCTATACATAGATTTCTCATGAGTACAATTAAGTGTTCTAGAATTCCCCTTCTTCTTAATATAATCTATAATTTGGTGTGATCCATACAGGCAAATGCCTTTGAATAAGTCAATAAAACACAGGTAAACATCTTTCTGGTCTTCTTTGCTTTCAGCCAAGATCCAGCTGACATCAACAATGATATCCCCTTGTTTCACATTCTTTTCTGAATCCAGCTTGAATTTCTGACAATTCCCTGTCAGTATTCTGCTACAACTATTTTTAAATTATCTTTACCAAAGTTTTACTTGAATATGATATTAATTGTTGTTGTTAGGTGCTGTCCAGTTGTTTCTGACTCATAGCGACCCCATGCACAGCAGAACGAAACACTGCCCAATCCCAGGCCAGCTCCATGATCCCTGCTATACTTGAGCCCATCATCGCAGCCACCCTGTCAATCCATCTTGTTGAAGGCCTCCCCCTCTTTCGTCGACCCTCCACCTTACCAAGAATGACATCCTTCTCCAGGGAATGGTCCTTTCTCACAACATGACCAGAATAGATGAGAGAAGTCTGGCCATTCTCGCTTCCAAGGAGCATTTCATGTGCACTTCCTCCATGACAGATCTGTTAGTTCTTTTAGCAGTCCATGGTACTTTCAGCATTCTTCACCAGCACGATCAATGCTTCTTTGGTCTTTCTTATTCATTGTCCAACT
>NW_006921725.1:5908551-5915697 GCF_000298275.1 Orycteropus afer afer | reverse complement strand
TCTCCCTGTTAGAAACCTCTCGTACCACCCTTACCTGGATCTCTGCAGCTGACTCCTCCTCAGTCCGAATTCCTGGGCCTTTTAATCCCCTTTCTCCTGCTCTCCCACCTTGCTGCTTTGAGCGTGCCTGGGTTCTCTCTCCTCACCTGGATCTCTGAGGCTGATACCATTTAATAATTTCCACATTCTATTGGATCATCTTTCTTTGGAATGGGCACAAATATGGATCTCTTCCAGTAGGTTGGCCAGGTAGCTGTCTTCTAAATTTCTTGGCATAAACAAGTGAGCACCTCCAATGCTGCATGTTTTTGTTGAAGCATCTCAATGGGTATTCTGTGAATTCCTGGAGCCTTGTTTGTCACCAATTGTTGCTGCAACTTGGACATCTTTCAATACCACTGGTTCTTGGTCATATGCTACCTATAGAAGTTGTTGAATGTCGACCAATTCTTTTTGGTACAGTGATTGTGTATTCCTTCCATCTTATTTTGATCCTGCCTGTAGTGTTCAATATTTTGTCCATAGAATCCTGCAGTGTTGCAACTTGAGGCTTGAATTTTTCTTCAGTTCTTTCAGCTTGAGAAATGCTGAGCATGTTTTTTTTTCCTTTCGGTTTTCTAATTGAAGTCTTTGCATTATAATGCTATAATAATATAATAATACTATATTTTAATTTCATTATTATACTTTACTTTGTCTTCTTGAGCTACCCTTTGAAATCTTCTGTTCAGCTCCTTACTTCATGATTTCTTCCAATTGTTTAGCCACTGTCCATTCAAGAGCAAGTTTCAGGGTCTCTTCTGACATCCATTTTGGTCTCTTCTTAATTTCTTGTCTTTTTAGTGATGTTATGCTTTCTTTTGTTCTGATGTAATCCCCCTTATCTGGTCTTCAGTCATTGATGTTCAATGTGTCAAATCTATTCTTCTGATGATCTCTAAATTTAGGTGGAATATTCTCAAGATCATATTTTGGCTCTGGTGGACTGGTTATAATTTTCTTCAGCTTCCACTTCAATTTACATATGAACAAGTAATTGATTGTCTGATCTATTCTACAGTCAGTTCCTGGCCTTTCTCTGACTGATGATATTGAGCTTCTCCATGGCATAGTGCCTAAGGCATTTGACTGCTAATCAGAAGGCTGATGGTTCAAACCCACCAGCCACTCTTCAGAAGGCAGGTTGGGCAAACTACTTCTGTAGTAATACCACTTCAGAAACCCAAGGAGGGGTTGCTATGAGTCGGATCCAACTTGACAGCAGTGAGTTTGGTTTTTGGTTTCACTAGATGATTTGATTCCCGGGTAGTCTATCTGGCAAGATCCACTTTTATGTTTATGTTTATGTTGTTGCCATTTATGTCACAGAAAAAGATATATGAAACAAATAAAGTCATTGGTCTTGCAAAACTTTATCATCTGATCTCTAGCATCATTTCCATCACCAAGGTCATATTTTCCAACTACTGATGATTCTTCTTTGTTTCTAAATTTTGCATTCCAATCACCAGTAATTATCAATACATCTTCATTTCATATCTGGTCAATTTCAGAGCACAAAAGTTGTTTAAAATGTTCAATTCTTCATGTTTGGCTGTAGTAGTTGTCGCGTATATTTGAATGTTGTTGTTGTTGTTGTTATGTGCCGTCGAGTCGTACCCAACTCATAGAGAACCCTCCTTGGGTTTCTGAGGCAGTATCACTACGGAAGTAGATTGCCCATCTTCCTTCCGAGATATTTGAATAGTAGTATTAATTATTCTTCTTTGTAGGAGTATGGATATTTTTCTGTCACCGACAGCATTGTACTTCAGGATAGATCTTGAAATGTTCTTTTTGACAATGAATATGACATAATTTCTCTTTAATTTGTCATTCCAAGCATAGTAGACCATATGATTGTCTCATTCAAACTAGCTAATACCAATCCATTTCAGCTCAGTAATGCCTAAGATATTGATCTTTATGCATTTCATTTCATTTTTTACGACTTCCAATTTTCCTAGATTCATACTTTATACATTCCACATTCTAATTATTAATGTTTGCAGCTGTTTCTTCCCATTTTGAGTTGTGCCACATCAGCAAATGAAGGCCCAGAAAGTTTACTCCATCCATGTCATTAAGGTTGTCTCTATTTTGAGGAGGTAGCTCTTCCCCAGTAGTATTTTGAGTGCCTTCCAACCTGAGGGGTCATCTTCCGGCACTATATCAGAATGTTTCACTGCTATGCAGTCAGTTTTCAGTGGTCAATTATTTCAGAAGTAGATGGCTCCATCCTTCCTCCTAGTCTGTCTTAGTGGGAGTTCCACTGAAACCTCTCCACCATATGTGACCCTGCTGGTATTTAAAATACCAGTAACATGGTCTCCAGCATCACAGCAACATGTAAACAACAACAGTACAACAGACTGACAAGCTTGGTAAGAGTGGAGCATGGAGCGTGAAACCAGAGAAGGAGGTTTTCTGAGTGACTCAAGAAGCAAAAGTCTTTAACAGTGAGGGCTGGAAGCAGGACAGATGCACAAATGTGTGTGGCACACTGGAAGTAGAGAGGACAGAATCGCTGCCTTCAAATCCTTAAGGGATTCATATGGAAAAGATAATGAATTTATTCTGTCTTTAGAAGATAAAGCAAAGGCCAAGAGATAAAAAAATAGAGTATACATGGAAAACTTTTTTAAACTATGAGAGCTGTCTAGTGATGAAAGAGTTTGACCTATAAGGTTATAAAGTCATTGAGTCTTAGAGTATTCCCTAGTTCTTATGAAGAAATTTAAAGAATCATCTTGTTCAAATCCTTTATTCTGCACATGAGAGGGGATGTGACTTGCCCAGCCAAAGCCCATGTCTCCTTGTTCTTCCCACTCCCTCCCTCAATGTGCTGTCTCTCTTGCAGAATTACCTCAGCAAGCCAAGGCCAGCTTCTGTTTGATTGGGAGATAATAAAGGAATCTATTACTCAGGTAGACGATTTGGCATATATGAGCTCTGAAGGACTTTATCACTCTTAGAATCTGTGTTTTGTGATTTTATAGAATCGTAAGTAGGCACCTTAGCCTTCAGGCTTATCATCTTCTTCAGGCCATCACATATTCTGCTTGCTTATCTCTTCAAGGCACATAATAACTGTCTTGGTTTATTCATGTGCCTGCATCAGGTCTTGCATCTGAAATAAATCAACCCTATAGGATGGAGTGGTCTGGAAAGGCAAAAAGCCTAGTGGAAAGAGCACCTGCTAGGGATCTAGGCTGGTGCATTGCCTCAGTCTGAGAGGTGGAGCACTCCTTCTCAGCACATGGAAATACAGTGAGGGAGAACAGCATTAGTTATCATGTGTCACACGCTTACACAGTGGGCACTGTTCTAAGCCTGCCACCTGTATTATTATACCTTATGTGAATAACAACCTTAGGAAGAAGACTTGCTATCAGGAGCTCCATTTATCCATAAAAAAACCAATGTATAGAAAAGTTAAGTAACTTACCTAGATTCACACAGCTAGTAAATAGTGAACTCTGGATTAAAATCTGGAAAGTAAAAAACTCCAGACCCTATAATCTTAAACTAAACTGTCTCTCTTCACTGTTGTGGACTGCCTTCTGGAAACACACCCAGGATTAGGACCAAACACCTTGTCTTCCCATGGTTGCAGGTGGTTTTCTGGTTGTCCTTATAGATAACACTCCCACGTAGCTTCATTATTTTGTTCCAAAAGGGTAAGCATTCTAAGAATCTCCAATATACCTATATGCTGAAGATAGAGATGGGCAAATTTTACAAAACATTTTCTCATGTTGAATTCCTGTCATCTCTGCTTCTCTTTTGGTGTAGAAATTGTCAGATGATCACACACATAAATTTAAGGTGAAGAAAAATTTTTCATACATTTGCTGCCAGAGTTGGCCAAACTGACCAACAGTTGACAGGAATGTCGGGTCCTCTGAGATTGGCCAACTTTCCATGCATTGCTCCCAGTAGGAGTGCTTTTCCTACACAGATGAACAACTTGTCAAACCCTCTGTGTTTTGAAGGCTCATGAGATTTCTGTAAGTGTGGTATGTACAAGAGGTGAGTTCTTCCCAAACCGTTAGCCTCTCTGCACAATAACCATGTTCCTCATTTTTGTTTTTCCCTTGGTTTCCTTTTTCCTTTCCCTTCCTTTCTGAATTTAGAGGGAAACAAGCACAATACAGAAATAGTAACTTTGACAAATCTTATTTTTTGGCAAAACAATGACTTTGTTTAAAACAGACCTTCTAATAACTTCTAAACATTACAAAGTGCATTTGAGTTATTATTATTATTATTATTATTATTATTTTTTGGCAAATTCTGAATGTGTGAAGTTTTAAAGACTAGTCCCCTAATTACAGTATTTCTCACACCCCTGATTTCCCTTTTTAACTAGGTAGCAATGCATTTTAAATTAGCATATCTTAAGAGATGTCTGAATTTCATCATTTGGTAACAATTTATGTTCTAATTATATTGAAGGTAAGAGATTTATTGTAGACAAACTGAACTTGGTATCGAATTTTTAAGACAACTTAAATAAAAAGCAAATGTGCCCCCTGTATTACTAAAACATTGCACTGTAAAGTTTCAACACTAACTGACCATACTCTTTCTTCCAATAGTTTAATTCTTCTGAAGTTAAAAGTTTGCTGATGTTATCCTTTGCACACAGATCTAGCAGGATACTTAATCCTGATTTGCTTACAGAGGGCAAAGGCTCAGTCTTGTTAGTCACCATATCTTCAGTGATACCTGGCACAAAGCTCAATAAAATTTACTTTGAGGAAAGACGAGGCACTGTGCATCCCTAAAGATTTACAGCCTTGGAAAACTTATGAGACAGTTCTACTCTGTTCTGTAGGGTCACTATGAGTTGGAATTAACTCCCTGGCAGTGAGTTTGGTATTTGGTTTGGTGTTGAAAATAATTAATGAACAATCTGCTAATGAAGGGAGACCAAGGAATCCATTAGGAATAATTCTTAGACAATTCTTATCTCACGTATGTATGTAAAATAGTGATCGGATGCAAGATCCCATCTCAAGCTGTCGAGATGTCAAACCTTGATAGAAATCCACGTTTTCAATAATACCAGGGACAGTGTTCAATATGGTAGCGTAGTATGTAAGGCACTTGACTGCTAACCAGAAGGCTGACAGTTCAAATCCACCAGCCACTCCTTGGAAGGAAGAAGGGGCGATCTACTTCCGTAGTGATGCTGCTTCAGAAAGCCAAGGATGGATTGCTATGAGTCAGATCCGATTGGACAGCAGTGAATTTGGTTTTGGTGCTAAATACAGGGGATACAGCGCTGAGCAAACAAAGATAGTCCCTGCCTTTGAAGGATATATCATCTAACAGGAAAGGAAAGACAAACACAGGAAAAGTGTGCTTGGTATAGGAAGTACAGACTTTAGGATGGGAATGTGATGGGAGGCTGAGTTGATGGGGGTCCAAGGGAAGGCCTCCTGGGTAGTGACCTAAGTGGAAACCCAGAAGACAGCAGAACGAGGCAGGCAGAGACATGAGAGTCCCAGGTCGAGGGAAAATATGCACAAAGGCTTTGAAATAGGAAATCACATGACTTTCATTCAGGGAACAAAATAAGTCTGAGATTGCAGGGACGTAACCAAGCCAGCAGATTGCTTCCTCTATAGTACACAGACTCATACATTTCTCTTAAACTATTGAGATTTTTTTCTAATTTGTGAGAGGATTATATACGGTTTGCTGAGCCAACTACAAAGGGCATATAGCTAAAATTTCTCATGATACTGAGCTACTTTATTGCTGTAAAAGAAAAATATTCATAATTAAATTAGGAGGCCTCAAATATTTGTTTTATTAATTTTAAATGCATCAAGACTTCTATATTTAAGGGATCCCAAGGGGAACATCTGTTATTAACTATGGAACAAATTAGTGTTCACTAAATCATCTTGGTATTTAAGGCAAGCGCATCACCTTCCTACTTGACATATTTTCAGTATATGCTTTCATGTGTTTATTTTAAAAAATAGCCATAGAGTTTGAGATTCATTCTGTCACTCTCATTTTTAACACTACTGGTACAAAATGCCATTAGATCACCCACATCGCTGTGGGATGTACATTCTTTAGAAATAATGGTTATAAAAAAATAAAGAATCTTGTAAAAATAGCCAGTTTGTCCAACTTTTCAAAGAACTTTTTTTTTTTTTCTTCTCCATAGCTGCATACTTTTCTGACAAATACTAACAGTGGTGTTTTGTCTAGGATCCAAGCAGGCAAGGTTGTATCCACTAGGGAGCTTCCCAGAGACAGTCATTTTCAAACAATAGAGCAGAAATGCATAGATCAGCCAACTAATTTATGCTTCATCAATTTTACACACTCAGAAACCATGAAACTTTAATATGATCTCACCAAAGTCAAATAAGCCAAACAGAAGCTACCAAAACAGGACTGGTCCTTTCATCTAAACAAGCTTATGTCATGTGGCTTTGAGAACACAATGTATTCTGAAAGGGCAGGGCAGCCACGCTTCTAAACGCATGTTATATCAGTCAGCAAAGAACTACAAAAGACGCTCAAAGCAAAGTGTCTGGGAATTCAAGTTGATTAATGTGCAGCTTTATTTCACTTCAGGGCTAAAGGACTGGAGGGAAAAAAAGGCCATAAGCTCATTTGACAACTGTAAGGTCACAAAGGAAATGATGGTAGCCGATGTGAAGTTGTCAGTGATTCAGAGACCAAAACCCTCAGAAATGTATGGCACAGGCTCCCAGAGTGAGGCACCAGGTGGGCTGCCAGTATCAGAGGGTCAGGGTAAATTCTAATCCCGGGCTTTCTTTCCCAATAAGTGAAAGGAAGCATATCATAAGGGACTAGGATTCTCAGCTGCTAGATCTGAGGACTTTGGCATTTGAGTCTTCACGATGGGTCAGATATCTGATAGTCACTTGCCACCTGGATCCACGGAGACATAGAAACAGCCATGCTAGGTAATCACCATCTCTCCTCATTACCGAGCAAGGATGCGGGCAAGCCACAACCATTGAAAGACTGAGACAGGTGCTGCAATTCTGTTGGCTTCAGAGAAACCTCAGGGAAAACAGCCTGAAGAAATGCCTGCCCTCAAAGATTCTA
>NW_006921725.1:5885274-5899825 GCF_000298275.1 Orycteropus afer afer | reverse complement strand
AGGCAGAGCTGGACCCCAAGGTTGAGGGGTTTTCACCCAGCCCCTAGAGCCTGGCACTTTGAACTTGGACTTAAAGCCTCCAAATTGTAGAATAAACTCCTGTTTGTTAAGGCCATCCCATTTGTGGTTTATTTCCTGTCAGAGCGGTACTAGGTAACCAGAACAGATGCATAAGAATGTATACTTGAGGAATCCTGGTAGTGCAATAGTTAAGTACTCAGCTGCCAACTGAAAGACTGGTGGTTCAAACCCAACAGCCACTCCACAGGAGCAAGATGTGGCAGACTGCTTCCATAAAGATTTCAGCCTTGAAAACCTTGTAAAGCAGTTCTACTCTCCCTTATAGGGTCACTGTGAGTCAGAATTGACTTGATGGCAATGAGTTTGGTTCTCGGTTTGGCACCTATTCTCTAAGTAACATCTGAGACAAGCTCAAGAAAACCATCAAAACAATAACTTCTTCTAGAAAAAAAGGAAACACTTCTGAACTTTCTGCACCCTATTCTAGAACAGCACATATTATTTTAGCTTTAATTTTTGTTATAACTTTCATTTTTAAATATTTTGTTTCCTCTAAATATAAGACTTGATGCTATTTTTGCACTTTCAAAACCTGCAGTTTCAACTTCCAAATCACAGTCCCATCCACAATTGTAACAAACCAAATGGATCTAGTGGAAAATACTGCACTGTTTAACTTTTGGCATCTAAGATGTACCCCACAGAGTGTGCCTCTGTTTCACACTGAGTGAAAAGAAGAACACTTTCGCGCCCAGGAGATCAAATTAACTAATGAGGTAAATCTGACATTCATGGGTGAAACACCACACAGTGTTTGAAGATTCATCTGAAAGGACTTTACAAAAAGTCATTAAAGAAAAAAAAAAAATCACCCTCAGGCCATTATGAGCAACTCTTGAGAATTTGCCAATCTTTTAGTTACATATGAGGGAAAACGGTAGAAATAAATAGACCCAAATAGTTGAGGCTCAACATGGTAACAGTTTACTTCCCACTCATCAGAAAGCCTAAGGAGAAAGTCAACCCTAAAGTTTAGGGTTGCAGGAGGAGTCCCTGGGTGTATCAAACGGTTGAAAACTAAACTACTAGCCAAAAGACTGGCAATTTGAACCAACCTAGAAGTGCCTCAGTCAGAAGTAAGATAGGGCAATCTACTTCTGTAGTGATACTGCCTTGGAAACCCAAGGAGGGATCGCTGTGAGTCAGGTCTGATTTGACAGCACCTAACAACAACAACAACCGAGGTGCCTCAGAAGATAGGCCTGGTGATCAGCTTTCAAAATGTCATAGCCTTCAAAACCCTATGAAGCAATTCTTCTCTGTACACATGGGATCACCATGAGTCAGAATCTACTTGATGACAATTAGCAAAGGTTGCAGGGATGAGGGTGTGAGGGTATGTGAGACTGCTCCACACAGTCATTCAGAGACCCAGGCTGATGATAGCTTTGCCATTTCACCATATGGTTTCCATGGTTGTTGGGGGCAGGGGATGGGGTGGGGTGGAAAAGCATCCACCATCTCAGGCAGCCTGCATGAGAACAGAGTATAGGAAGGGGTGGGCATGGGAGATTTTTTTTTTTTTTTTTTAATTTTTGTTATGACTTGGGTGAAAGTTTACAGTGCAAATTCATTTTCCATATAGCCATTCATACACATTTTGTTTCATAATATTGACTGCAATTCCCCACAATGTAACAGCTCTCTTCCCACTTCCTCCCCATTGTTACCTCTTCCGTATGTCCTTCTCTCCCATGCACTCCCACCCCCTGAGCTGTATCCCTGTGCAAACACTGCCCTTCTGTTCTCCCACGATTGATCACTCCAAGGAGTATATCTACCTGATGTAAATGCTCATCCCATATGCCTGTCTATTCTTTGGCTGGAAGCCACAGGAGTGAGTTCAGTTCCAGAGGTGAAGGATAGCTAAGGGCCATAGTCTCAGGGGTTTCACTAGGCTCTATCAGGCCAACCTGGTCTTTTCTTTTTAATGACTTTGAGTTTTGTTCCACATTATTCTCCCACTCTTTCCAGGATCTCTTACACAGATATCCCTCTGAGTGGTTGACAGTGGTAGCCGACACCATCTAATTCTGGTCTCATGGTCATATAGGTTGAGAATCATATGGTCTCTTAGACTGATTGTTTCCATGTGCCTTTGGTTTTCTGTAGGAGCTCTGTTGGCATAGTGCCTGAGGTATTTGACTGCTAACCAGAAGGCTGGTGATTCAAACCCACCAGCCACTCCTCAGATTGGGCAATCTACTTCCATAGAGATACCACCTGGGAAACCCAAGGAGGGGTCGCTATGAGTCGGAACTGACTCGATGGCAGTGAGTTTGGTTTTTTTAGTTTTTGGTTTTCTTCATTCTTCTTTGCTCCGGACAAGGAAAGACCCATCATTGTCTCCAGATAGCTGCTTGCAAACTTTTAAGACCCCAGTCACTACTCATTGAAGTACGATGTAGAACAATGTTTTTGTGTAGTATGTTATACCTGTTGAGCCTAATGTCCCTGTGACCATGGTCCTGAGCCTGCAGGTCCAACTACTCACCTCCCCAGGGTAGCTGGCTGTGGCCAAGGAGCCGCCACAACCTTGCCCCTTGTCAGCTCTGTTACACACCTGGATATTCTTACAGCACATACAAATACGCATATAGAGACGTTGTCTGCTAACCCTGTACATGGTCATAGGCACACTCCCCACTGCCTAGACATACCAGATCATTCAGCCTGTCCACTCATCTCTCCACCCATAGATCTATGTTTACCATCACTGACAATGCAGTACTGTAGATGCAAAAGGGTTCATCTTTGTTGTGTGTACCTTCTGTGTACCTCTGTCTTCCTCTTTGGGTATGGGAGATTTTAATAGTCAAGGCTGAGGGTAATATACATCTTTGTGCTTGCTTTCCCTTGGAGAGAACTTAGTCGTGAAGTCACACCTCACTATAAAAGCTGAGAAGCACAGTCTAGTTTAGCCCTGTGACCAAAGGTAGGGAGAACAATGGACACACTGATGGTCTCCACCACAGCCATTCCTCTGATCTTGTTTTCTGCTTTTAATAATGTTACTTACGTGCATTAATAAGTATCAAGTGTGTATACTGCCTCTGGTCCTGTGGTGTGACACACTGTCCCCATATTCTGTGACAGCTTAAATTTCAGGTCTCTTTTGATAAAATGATCTCTTGAGGAGAGAATGATTGTTAAATATTAACTGACATGTAGGAAAGATAATGACAACTGTGACATATGTGGAGCTTTCTAGTTTAAAAAAAGCATAGCCTACCTTAGGAAATTAAGTTAGAACATTAGAAACTATAACAGAAAATATATTCAATGGCACTTCTAGGGAATTTAAAACATTGGCCTTTTCAAATCACAGAAAATTCTGTTACATCCTGCAGCTTGAGAAGTCAAATTTCATACATCTGGTTTTTACGTAAAAGTATAAATAAAAATTTAAAAAGGACTGAAAATCTTCTGACACTTCAGCAAAGATCATCACTACTAACATATTGAGAATAAATTGGTTTTTTGTTTGTTTGTTTTAAAAATTTTATTGTCGTCAACAATGTATAATATAATCTGCCCCTTTGACCATGTTCATTGTGCAATTCAGTGGCGTTAACTGTAGGGCCCATGTTGTGCAACTGTCATGACATTATCAACATTTCCTGAGGATGAGTTGTTTTTCATCCAAAGGAATAGCAAGCAAGTCTTTTCTGAGTGGTGCATACAGTTTGTGTACTTGGTGCTAAATGATACATTGATGGTATGAATCAACCCAGAGGTACCTGGGAAGATAGGCCTGGTGATCTACTTCTGAAAAACCAGCCACTAAAACTTCTGTGGAGCACAGTGCTATGCTGACACACATGGGGTCATCATGAGTTAGAGTTGACTCAATAGCCACAAGTTAGTTGCTTATTTCTCTAACTCATATGTTGTACTGTAAGCCATCACCTATCTAAAAACCAAAAACAAACTTACTGCAATCGAGTCAGTTCTGACTCATAGTTGATTCTGACTATAGGACAGAGTAGAATCACCCCATAGGGTTTCTAGGGCTATAAATCTTTGCAATAACAGACTGCCTCATCTTTCCCCTGCCAAGGGAGAACTGGGCTCAAACCGCCTGTGTTTTGATTAGCACCAAGTGCCTTAACCACTGCACCACCAGAGCTCCTATTACCTATCAAGCCCATGGAATTTCCATCTCAGCCATGTCTAGGGATTATCTTCCACTTCTCCATGGTATCATGCAAGACTCCTAGGCTAAAATAGTGCCAGACAAACCAGGGTGGGGTTCTGGGTTCTTAATCCAAGTGTTCCTCCTTCACCATTGATGCTTTGTCAGTCTACTCTGGGAAGTCAGAGCTGCCCTTCTGAAGCTATCCTGTGTCCATTCCAATGACCACAGACCGAGACCAGGAAGAATAGCCACATTGTGTGTTCAGCCTCCATGGGCTTTCTGAATTTTGTGTTCATAGTTACTTTTCTTTGAAGATTTTTCCAGATATGTATGCCTAAAGTGTATTTTCATTTTTCTTTCCCCTCACTTTTTCTCAGTTCATCTCTCCCCCTTATAAATATGAAATTGCCACTCTATTCTTTTAGTAGTTTCCCAGGCCATTTTGGTATTTTAACTTTAAAAGTCTAAAGTTGATTGTTTTTATTCTTCTTTTAAAAATACAAGTTCCTTAAACACTTTTAACACCTAAGTCCTCCAACATAATTGCTTAAGTTGTTTAATATTTTCCTTTCATATTTTCTTTAACTCCATAAATAAAACATTGTTACTGCTTTATACAATTTTTTTCTTTAGATTTATCCTATATTTGCCAGTATCCCATAATTGTGGAAACTTCTGGCTAATATTTCTTCAAGTATTGCTTCCTTTCTATTTTAATATCTTTTGGAACTCTTACGAGGCATATATCTGACTTTGTCTGTCATCCATGTCTCATAATTAAACTTTTAAATTTCCTATCTGTTATTCTGGGTCACTGTGAGTTGAAATTGATTTGATGGCAGGGAGTTTGTTTGTTTGAGTTATGTATCATTTTATGCAGCACTCTGGACAATTTCTTCCACTTTATCTCCCAGGACACTAATTTCTCTCTAATTGTCTCTAATCTTCTATTTAATCCATCCATTGAGTTTTTGTATTAATTATTATGTTACTTTTTAAAATAAGTTTCTTTGATACTTTTCCAGGTCTGCTTGACTGACTCTAATACACTCTTTGTAGTGATTCTGTGGTTCCCTTGTATTTACTTACATATATTAAATGTATTATTTTATAGTGTGTGTCCAATAATTCTCATATCTAAAGACTTGGCAAGTTTTTATCTGCTGGCCCTTGCTTCTGGTGCCTTGTTTCCTTTATTTATTTATTTATACCATAAAGTCATTTTCTTTTAAAAATGCTTTTCAAGAATTCTTTGAGGTCTGAGTGGGATTTGCATGGTCTCAGTAGTGATCTATACCTTTATGTTACAAATGACATATTATTAAATATGGCTGCTGTTTCCATCAAGGAGCAGACAGAAAACAAATGGAACCCTTAAAGGGTTTCATGTAAGAGCAATTAAGGAACTATGTCCAGAAGTATGGTAGGTGTGAAGGAACCAACAAGGGGTGGGGAAGTACCCAGGGTTCAACAAGAGTGGGAAGTCATTAGCACCCCTGAGCCTGAAGTGGCAAGCCAGGTACCCTCTGAAGGGAGCCCACAGGAGCTGTAGCCAAGCAAGAGGGGCCATCTGGCAGGAATACAATGTCTGCTCAAATCTGGGCAGGGCAGGTAGGGGGCTGTAAGGAGGCTGGAGAATTGACAGCCTAGTCTCTCTCATATTCTGTCCTCTGTTCTCCCACTAGTACCTCCCATTGAATGAACCCAACTGGAAGGCAAAGAGCAAGGAGATGAGGTGGAGCAGTTTGTAGATATTAGCCACCTGGAGCAGAGAAGGACAGAGAATGGATCTGGAGGGATAAATGGTGAATCACCACCACAGCTTGACTTACAGCCTGGTAGCTTTTTACATGGGCAACACTGTGCAGTGCTGTTAGCGAGTTTGAAATACATTCACAGAGAAATTCTATTGAAAGTCGTATAGAGAAAGAACTGAGTCATTATCCTGAAGCCACATATGTTGGTGAAAATAAGATGCATTTTTACCTAAAGTGGTAATGCTTGTTTTTCACTTGAGGTATGGCACATTATGATATGCAAACCTTTTTTGACGGAGCATAAAGCTGAAATTTTTCTGGTGACAGAGAACAGCAGTAGGCAGATTTCCAGTCTCCTCCATCCCTTACCCCCACAGACACAGGCTTATATCCCATCTATTACAGGATGATCTCTCATTAGCTTCGACTCTGAAATACAATTTTCTACTTCCTGATTGTGAAATCCCTGAAGACGCCTTCCAAAGTTTTTTATTTTTCTCTGAAGAAATGCAGAACGGTAAATCTTTCCACAAAGAGAAACCACAGAAACTAATAAACAGTAGTTTAAATTCAAAAGCACCTGGAAAGAGAGCAGAAATCAGCAGGCGGGAACAAATTGGGCCCTTTCCAGGAAGGGTTGTTTGGGATCATTGCTCCTCTCCTTCTGCTAATTTCTCTGTGGCCTAACCACGCGGATCTGTGGTCCAATGCCTTTGACTCAAAGAGTGGAAAGAAAAAAGCCCAGTGAAATCAGCCTTTGTCTGTCCTCTGCTGGGTGGGCACTGCCCTCCAGATTTCAACTAGGGGCCAAGAGGATTCAGAGGCTCCCTTCCCAAGAGCAGAATTTCCCCTCTTTCTGGGACTGCAGGGGCAGCTGAGATGTAAAGCAAACAGATAAGCTTTAACTGAAGGACATATGTGGGCTTCAGTGAACTCTCAGCCTTCACATTATCACCAGTCATCTCCCCTATTATATGCCAACAGGGTGATATTAACCACGAGCCATTGTTTTCTATGGAAATAACGGCCTTCAGTCCTGATAATGTGCTTTGGCATCAGGACATGAAAGCAAATGTGGTGAATGCCCCCTCGCTGGCCCTCTCTGCTCTTATAAATCACCTATCAATGTAGTCGCAGAGAGAGAATGCAGCAAATGAACAGATTATTGAATTTTTTTTCAGGTCATTTGAAGTATGTGAGCCTGCATAGGATAAAAAAAGCAAATAGGCCTGTCTCTTTTCTATTTCACATTCCCTGTGATGCAGGTTCTTGAATAGTCAGGGAAGAGCCAACCCTAAGGCCAGCACACAGTTGGGTTAATTTTATTACATAATTTCTGGTTAAGGCAACATGTTGTGCCTACATATATATATATGAATATGATAATTCAAGAAACAGAAAATTTGTTCTTTGCTGTCTGGAGATAGATTTGTTTGTGTAAAATTTCACCTTTCATTTTTAAAACTCTCTTCCTGTTTGCCTCCTCTGGCTCCTTAACATCCTGGGTCGTTTACTAATGCTTTCTTCCTTCACTCAATGTCTAGACAAAGCCATGTCCAAGGTTTTTCCTTGAGCACTGTGCTTTACACCTTCCTTTGCTCTCAGCTTTTCACTCTAGTCTATATCCACAATACCAATCCCTCGCTTGAGCCCCGAATGTTCTCCTATCTCCTGGATCCCCATTGTAAGTACTTCTAACACCTTAGAGTGGACATGTGTGGAACTCAAGTGGATATATTCCAACACCAAAACTGTGCCTCCTCCTAACATTTTCATTTCTTCCATTTTAACTTCTTATCATTTTCTATACAAACATCAAAATTAACTTAGTACTTTCCCTCGGCAATCTTTTTAGATCAGACTCTTATCATCTCTTGCCTAGATTATTACAATAGACTTCTAACTGGTCTTCTCTGTGCTTTCAATCCCTTTTGATTAAATTTGTCAGAAGATGCTGCCAGATTAATCACACCGCTTCAATCGTATACATTCTGTTCTCAAAAACCTTCTGTGGCATAGCTTGGCGTTAGGGGTCCTGCAGCAGCCTCCAAGTGTAGCGCCGTCATTATTCCCTAGGCCAGAGGTCAGCAAACTTAGGTCAGGGGCTAAATGGAGCCCATTACTGTTTTTGTAAATAAAGTTTTGTTAGATCACAGCCACATCCATTTGTGTGCATGTTGTCTAGGACTACTTTCACATTACACTGGCAGAGTTGAGTAGTTGAAACACAGACAGTTTGGCCCTTAAAGCCTAAAATATTTATTATATGGCCCTTTTGTGGATAAAGTTGGTTGATCCTTGCCCGACTTATATCCTCTTATTAAAGCCAAACTCTATTACTTGCAATTTTCCAGAAAGTAAGCCCTGAACTTCCCATTTACACATTTTTTACTCTTCTAGAATGTTTTCCATGTCCCACCTGTATGATTCCTTCAAAATTCTTCTCAAATACTACTTTATTTAAGAAGTATTTATCTTGTTGTTCTTATTCATTTAATCATTCACTCATTATTGAATCACTCATTCTTCAAATTTCTTTATTAAATATCTGTTTCTAAGAACAATGATAGGCCATGTGGAGATTGTCAGAAATAATTGCCCTAATGAGCTTATCATCTAATGGTAATGATTTGCATCAAATAATTAATTACATACCTAGATATATATGGTGTGATTGCAGATGGTGGTAAGTGGCATGAAGAGAAAAATCAAGGTGCCATTAAAGAATATGACAGAGAACCTATTTAAATGGAAAAATGAAGACAGTCTTCTTTGAGACTGAGACCTAAACAATGAACAAAGAATTGGGGTTACAGTATTGCAGGTTCCCAGGAACATGGGAGATGACCCTCCAGTATAACAGAGCTTGAGATGTCTGAGGAAATGAACATTGGCTCACACGTCTGGTGCCTTCTACAGAGTGCGAAAAAGAGCACGTACTGAGCAAGGTGGGCAGGCATCCATCAGGCAGTGTTTTAAAGGCCACATTAGGGACTGGGGTTTCTTGTTTTTGTTTTTTGATGAAAAATCAATTTATAGTTTTGAGCCTGGAAGAACCAGCTCCAATTTTTTATTGTGATTTGGGTGAAAGTTTACAGAGCAAATTTAGTTTTCCATTCAGCTATTCACACATATTTTGTTTCGTGGCATTGATTGAAATCCCCACAATGTAACAGCTCTCTTCCCATATCCTCCTTGTGCTTACCATTTCCATTTGTCCTTCTTTCCTATTCTTTCCTGCCTTCTGAGCTTTATCCCCGGGCAAATGCCACCCTCTTGATCTCTTATGGTTGATTGTTCTAAGGAGTGCATACCTCTCTAGTGTTATTGGTCACCTCATGGGTCTGTCTGTTATATTTGCAAGTTGAGCCCCAAGAAAGAGTTTAGTTCCAGGCTTGATGGGTGACTAAGGACCATAGTCTTGGGGACTCCACCAGTCTGCCATACCAGTAAGCCTGGTCATTTTTATGATTTTGAGTTTTGTTCCACATTTTCTCCCACTCTATCCTGGATCTCCTAATGTGATCCCTTTCAAAGTGGTTGGCAGTGATAGCTGGGCACCATCTAGTTCTTCTGGTCTCAGGATCATGGAGGCCAATGTTCATGTAGTCCGCTAGTCCCTTGGACTAATTGTTTCCATGGGTCTTTCATTTTCTTCATTCTTTGCTCTGGATGAGAAGAAGCCAGCAGTTGCACCTTAGATGGTCTTTTGCAAGCTTCGAAGACCTCAATCACTACTCCCCAAAGTAGGATATAGAACAACATCTTTGTGAACTATGTTATGCCAAATGACTTAGTTGTCCCCTGTAGCCATGGTTACAGCCCCTGCAGGTCCAGCAACTCAGTCCCTCAAAGTGTTTGATTATGGCCAAGAAGTTTTCCTAATTTTGTCTCCTGTTAGCTCTACTATATGTACAGACATTTTTTTACATCACATGCAAATGCATATGTAGAAATACCATCTGCCAAAATAATATACAGCCACGGGTATAGTTCCATTCACCTACCCATACCTGACCATCTTTCCTGTCTACTTATGTATCTACCTGTAGATTAATATTTGTTGTTATTGGTAATCCAATATTGCATATGTCACAGTATTTAGTTTTGTTGTCTGTAAATTTTGCACTTCTTCCTGTCTTCCTTTTCCTTAGTGATATTGTGCTGGTCATCCACTTATTGAATATTTCTTTCCCTTTACCAAAATTAATACATCTGTGACTAGAGACCACAGTCTCAGTCCTCGGAAGGAAGGTTGGGCAATCCTATTTCTGTAGTGATACCGCCTCGGAAACCCAAGAAGGGGTCTCTATGAGTCGGGGCTGACTCGATGGCACATAAAAACAACAACAACAGACAAGTAAGCCTGGTCTTTTTTATGATTTTGAATTTTGTTCCATATTTTTCTTCCACTCTATCCAGGATCTCCTACTTTTATCCCTTTCCAAGTGATTGACAGTGGTATCCAGGCACCATTTAGTTCTTTTGGTCTCACGGTAACGTAGGCTGAGGTTCCATGGTCCATTGTTCACTTGGACTGATTATTTCATGCATCTTTGATTTTCTTCATTCTTCTCTGCTCTGGATGAGGAGAGGTCAATAGTTGCATCTCAGATGGCTGTTTGCAAGCTTTTAAGACCCCAGTCACTATTCACCAAAGTAGGATATAGAAGCATGTTCTTGTGTAGTAGGTTATGCCAATCGAGCTTGATGTCTCCCGTGACCGTGTTCCTAAGCCTGCAGACCCAGCAACTCATTCCCTCAAGGTGTTAGGCTGTGGCTAAGAAGTTAAGCTAACTTTGCCCCCTGTTAGCTCTATTATATATATGGACATTCTTACAGCACATACAAATACAAGTGTAGAAATATCGTCTGCCAAACATATATATGGTCATGGGTATATTCCCTTTTGCTTACCCATACCTGATCATTTAGCCTGTCTTCCTATGTATCTCCTCACAGATTAATGTTTTTCATTACTGATGACGTGGTATTGTGTATGTAAAAGCATTTACTTTTGTTGTCTGTACATGTTGTGTACCTCTCCATGTGCCAGCACCATTTCCTAAAGAGACTGTCTTTTCCCTATTTAACAGATTTCAGCCCTTTGTGAAGTTTCACCTGTCAATAGGTGGATGGATCTATTTGTGAGTTCTCAGTTCTGTTCCATTGGTCTGTCATGATACTAATACGAGGCTGTTTTGACAACCATGGTGTGGTAGTTCAGTTTGTGTGTCAACTTGGCTGGGACTGGTTGAGTGGCTGGGCAGCTGGTGGTAGTTATTCCCCATGATGAGACTGGCAGTCAACTCCATGGTAGGATCTACCACAAGCAGCTGAGTAACTGCCTTTGGGATATGGTCTGTTTCCTGTATATAAGGAGAAGACTTGGGAATGGTCTCTAGCCTATGGCACACTTGGACCCTGCATGTATCTGTGTCATTGCTCAGCAGCCTGTTATGCTCTGCT
The DNA here is from genome assembly GCF_000298275.1 of Orycteropus afer afer. Lineage (NCBI taxonomy): Eukaryota > Metazoa > Chordata > Mammalia > Tubulidentata > Orycteropodidae > Orycteropus > Orycteropus afer. The sequence goes on along the minus strand of NW_006921725.1, from coordinate 5,888,380 downwards.
GACCTTGGGACTTACAATGGACTTAAGTTAATGGCCTGCTGTGTGGTTTGGTAACATCGTGACTGTGATGTTTTTACTTGTCAACCTTGGGCTTCTCAGCCTCAGCGGCCAGCAGCTGTCTGAGTGAAGAAACGCCTCTAGCTCCAGTGGGCTGGGAGCAGGAGGCAGAGCTGGACCCCAAGTTTGAGGGGTTTTCACCCATCCCCTAGAGCCTGGCACTTTGAACTTGGACTTAAAGCCTCCAAACTGTAAGAGAATAAACTCCTGTTTGTTAAGGCCATCCCATTTGTGGTATATTTCTTGTAGGAGAGGAACTAGGTAACCAGAACACATGGCTATATAAATTTTGAGATTAGGAAGTGTGAGATCTCCTATTTTGTTTTTCTTCTTCAATGTTGTTGTTGTTATGTGCCCTTGAGTTGGACCCAACTAATAACAACCCTTCCTTGGGTTTCTGAGGCGGTATCACTACTGAAGTATATTGCCCAACCTTCCTTTGAGGATTGGCTGGTGGGTTTGGACAGTGCTTTGTTTATCTGAGATCTCTTTCCTTTCCATATAAAATTAGTGATTGGTTTTTCCATGTCCTTAAAGAATGTTAGTGGAATATGGATTGGGATTGCATTGTATATATATATTGATTTGGGCACTTTTGTCATTTTCATAATGTTCAATCTTCCTAACCATGAACATGGTATGTTTTTGCATTTATGTACATTTCTTTTAGTTTCTTTTAGTAGTGTTTTGTACTGTTCTTTGAATAGGTCTTTTATGTAAGATTTATTACTAAATATTGTATTTTATCTTTTAGTAAGCTATTGTAAATATAATTGTTTTCTTTATTTCCTTTTCAGAGATTTCTTTGCTGATGTAAAAGAATCTGACTGATAGCTGTATGTTTATCTTGTACCCTTACAGTTTGCTGAATCTTTCAATTAGTTTCACTAGTTTTCTTGCTGAGTTTCTATGTATAGGATCATATCATCTGCAAAAGATATAGTTTTACTTCTTCCTTGCCAATTTGGATATCTTTTATTTCTCTTTCTTGCTTTATTGTCCTGGCTAGGATTTCCACTATAATGTTAAATAGGAATGGTAACAGAGCACATCTTTGACTGGTTCCTGTTCCCAAGGGGAATGCTTTCAGTCTCTGTCTGTTGAGAATAATGTTGGCCATTAGTTTTACATATGTGAGTCAATTATGCTGAGTGTGTTAGGCTGGGTTCTCTAGAGAAGCAAAACCAGTAAAATTTACATATACATTTAGAGAAAGAGAAATTTATCTTAGGAAAATTACTCACACACTTATAGAAGCTGACAAGTCCCAAGTTGTTGGATCAAATGTCAAGCTGGAGGCTTTTCCAGCCTCAGGCAGCTGCAGGGGCTGATGAGCTCAAGATTGGCAGGCAGTATACCGGCTGTTGACTCCAACGAATGGTGAATCCAAGATCTCCAGGCCGAATGGTGGATGGTTCGCTCACGGATAGTTGTAGGTGGCACAACAGGATCCTAATCCACAGAAGAGTGTCTTTTTTCTCAGGATATCAATAAATATATTGGAAGCAGGACACACCCTTAGGGAAACTCCCTTTCAATGGATTGACTGCTCAAAACATACATCTAATCCTATCATGGGAATAACCTACATCACAGTTGCTTAAACCACAAAGAATTGTGGTGCAGCCAAGTTGACACACGGCTCCACTATCACACTGAGGAATTTCCCTTCCATTCCTATTTTGCTGGGAGTTTTTTTTTTTTTTTTTTTTCCATCAGGAATGGTGTTGGATTTTACCAAATGTCTTCACTGCATTGATTGATAGGATCATGTGGTTCTTTTCATTTGCTTTATGTATGTAGTGGATTACATTGATTGAGCCATATGCATACCTGGTATGAATCTCACTTGGTCATGATGTATTATTTTTTTGATATGGCAGTGTTGAATTCTATTGGCTAGGATTTTGTTGAAGATTTTTGTGTCTATATTAGTGAGATATGTTGGTGTATAGTTTTCCTTTTTAGTGGTGTCTTTGCCTTGTTTTGGTATCAGGGTTATGCTTTCTTCATAATATGAATTTGGGAGGATTCCATCTTTTTCTATGTTCTGGAATATTTTCAGTAGGATGGGTGTCATTTCTTCTTTGAATGTTTGGTGGAATTCTCCAGGAAAGCAATTTCAGCAAAGACTTTTTTTCTGTTGTGAATTTTTTAGTGACCTGTTTAATTTCTTCTTTTCTTGTGGGCTTGTTCAAATTTTCTATCTCAGCCTGTATTAGTTTAGGTAGGTAGTGTATTTCTAGAAATTTGTCCTTTTCTTCTAGGTTTTAAAACTTGTTGGAGTACAGTTCTTCAGAGTATACTGTTCTCCTTTTTATTTCAGTTGGTTCTGTTGTGCTGTTGCCCATTTCTTATTTGTGTTACTTGCATCTTCTCTTTTTCTTAGTTAAATATGCCAGTGGTTTATAAATTTTGTTAATCTTTTTGAAGAATCAACTTCTAGTCTTTTTGATATGTTATTATTTTTCTGTTTACTGTTTCATTTATTTCTGCTTTAATCTTTATTATTTCTTTTCTTTTGGAGACTGTGGGCTTCTTTTTTGTTCTTGTTGCTCTTTTTCTATTTGTTGGAGTTTTTGGGTCAAAGTATTGATTTTGGTTCTTTCTTCTTTTTTGATGTGTGAATTTACTCCTATAAATTGACCTTTGAGTACTGCTTTTGCTATGTCCCAAAAGTTTTGGTATTTACTCATAGAGATTTCTTTAATATTAGAGTTACTTCTGTTACCAAGTAGTTTTTGAGGAGAGTATAATTCAGTTTTCATGTATTTGATTTTTTCCCCTTGTTGTTGTTTTTAGGTGCCGTTGAGTTGTCTCCAACTCATAGCGATCCCATGCACAGCAGAACGAAACATTGCCCGATACTGCGCCAGCTCCAGGATCCCTGCTATACTTGAGCCCATCATTGCAGCCACCGTGTCAATCCATCTCGTTGAAGGCCTCCCCCTCTTTCATCAACCCTCCACCCTACCAAGCATGACATCCTTCTCCAGGGAATGGTCCCTTCTGACAACATGACCAAAATAGGTGAGATGAAGTCTGGCCA
>NW_006921725.1:5868255-5869053 GCF_000298275.1 Orycteropus afer afer | reverse complement strand
TTTGGTCATTGGTGTCCAATGCATCAAATCTATTCTTTAGATGATCTCTAAATTCAGGAGGGATATATTCAAGATCATACTTTGGCTCTCTTGGATTTGTTTTGTCTTTAACTTCAAGTTGAACTTGCATATGAGCACTTGATGGTCTGTTCCACAATCAGCTCCTGGCCTGGTTTTGGCTGAAGATACTGACCTTTTCCACTGCCTCTTGCCACAGATGTAGGCAATCTGACTCCTGTGTGTTCCATCTGGTGAAGTTCACGTGTAGAGCCACCATTTGTGTTGTTGAAAAAAGGTGTTTGCAATGAACAAGTCATTGGTATTGCAAAACTCTACCATGCAAGTTCCAGCATTATTTCTGTCACCAAGTCCAAATTTTCCAAGTACCGGTGATTCTTCTTTGTTTCCAACTTTTGCATTCCAGTCACCAATGATAATTAACACATTCTGATTGCATGTTTGGTCAGTTTCAGACTGCATAAGTTGATAAAGATCTTCAATTTCCTCATCTTTGGCTTTGGTGGTTGGGGCATAAATTTGAATAATAGTCATATTAACTGGTCTTCCTTGTAGGTGTATGGATATTATCCTTTCACTGACAGCACTGTACTTCAGGACAGATCTTGAAACATCCTTTGTGATGATTAATGCCATGCCATTCCTCTTCAAACTGTCATTCCTGGCACAGTAGATCACATGGTTGTGATTCAAAATGGCCAAAACCAGTCCATTTCAGCTCACTAATGCCGAGGATATCAATCTTTATGTGTTCCATTTCATTTTTGACAACTTCCAATT
>NW_006921725.1:5860492-5867739 GCF_000298275.1 Orycteropus afer afer | reverse complement strand
AGACAAGTTTGTCTCCCTGTTGGAAACCTCTCATACCATCCTTACCTGGGTCCCTGTGGATGACTCCTCCTCTGTTCGGATTCCTGGTTGTTTTAATCCCCTTTCTCCCACTCTCCCACCCTGCTGTTTTGGGCTTGCCTGAGTTCCCTCTCCTCACCTGGATCCCTGCGGCTGACTGCCCCTTACCGTCCTAAAATTGATTTCTAATTGTATAGCACTGTGATCTGAGAAGGTGCTTTGTAGTATTTCAATGTTTTTATATTTATTGAGACTTACTTTGTGGCCTGGCATATGGTGTATTCTGGAGAATGATCCATATTCAATGGAAAAGAATGTTTATTGTGTTTTTATTGGATGGAATGTTTTGTATATGTCTATGAAGTCAAGTTGGTTTATTGTGCTGCTGAGTTCTTCTGTATTCTGTAGAATTTTTTTCTAGTTCTCTCCTTCATCAAAAATGGTGTGATAAAATTTCTCCCTACTATTGTGGAATTGTCTATTTCTCTTTTCAATTATCTTAATGTTTGCTTTATATATTTTGGGCCTCTTTTATTGAGTGCATAGATATTTATTATGGTTAAGTCTTCTTGCTGGATTGACCCATTTATCATTATATAATGTCCTTCCTTGTCTGTTATGCTGGATTTGGCTATGAATTCTATTTTATCAGAAATTAATATTGCCATGCCGGCTTTTTTGGTTGCCATTATTAGTGTGATATATATTTTTCCATGCTTGATTTTTAATATATTTTATCTAAGTGTCTATGGTGAACCTCTTATAGGCAGTATATTGATTGGTCTTGTTCTTTTATCCATTCTGCAACTCTTTCTCTTGACTGGAGCATTTATTTCACTCATATTCAGTGTTATTAATTAAAGGTATGAATTTACTACTGTCATTCTTTTTTTTTTTTTTTTGTAGTGTTGATGGCTTCTTTGTTCCAAATATTTTTCTGTGCTAAGTTCCTTTTCCTATCAGATTTTCTTTTCATTTTCTTCATTGTTGTTGATTTTATGTTTGCCAAGTCCTTGTGATTTTCTTCCTTCTTGAGTAGAAGGCTTATTAGTTTTCTTTGTGGTTACCCTACAGTTAATTTTTATCTTCTTAAATCTGAAACAGTCTGTTCTATATTGCTATTGCCCTTACTTCCTCTCCAATAGGAAGTTCTGTAATTATACCATTTATTCCCTATTTTGCTTTATAGTTATAATTTCAGACTGATGCCTCTTGTTCTCTATTTCCAGTCTTGTAAGCTTATTTTAATTTTGGTAATTCTTTTTCTGGGTTGATTTCTGAGTGATGTTGTCATGTGTCCTAATCTTAGGTTGTTGTCTTCCATTGTTGGTTTTCTTTCCAAAGATTCCCTTTTAGCATTTCTTAAAGGTTGCTCTGATATTTATAAATTACCTTAATTTCTGTTTATCTGTAAATGTCCTAATTTCATCATCATATTTGTGGGACAGTTCTACTGGATATATAATTCTTAGCTGACAAATTTGTTGTTTTGAAGTTTGTTATATGTCATCCCATTGCTTTCTTGCCTACCTGCCTTTGTCTGAGAAATCAGAGCTTAGTCTGAGTGGTAGTCTTTTGTAGGTAATATTTAATTTTTCCTGAGCTGCTCTCAAGATTTTTTCTTTGGTTTTGTGAAGTTTGATTATGATGTGTCTTGATGACTTTCTTTGGAGTATATCATGTATGGCATTTGTTGAGCTTTTGTATGGATATCTTTCATCTTCCATGATATTAGGGAAGTTTTGTGCTAGTGAATCTTCAACAATTTTCTCTGTTCTTTCTTTTTTTTTTTTTTTGCATGATCCTGTTCTAGGAATCTAGTCACATGTAGGTTATTTCTCTTGACATGATTCCACACAATTCTTAGGCTTTCTTCATTCTTTTTTTTCTGATTTTTCCTAATACAAACTAGTGTCAAGGATTTGTCTTCTAGTTGGCTAATCTATTCTTCAGTCATTTTGATTCTACTCTTTGGTCCTTGTAATGTGTTATCTCTCTCCATAATTATATTGTTAATCTTCTGGATTTCTAATTGCTATTTTTGTATGATTTCTAATTGTCTATTTATTTTGTCATTTTGCTCTTGTATTGTTTTCCTAAATTCTTCTAGCCTATTGTCTATTTTTTTTTTTTTTTCCTACATTTTGTTTGTGGTTTTCTTCAGCTCTTGGAAGGCTTATATATATCCTTTGAATTCTTTATCAGGTAGTTGTATTACCTTATCTTCCTCAGAGAGGTTTCCTAGTTCTTTATTTTAATCAACTGCTTCCCCTATTTATTCCTGTTTCATTTTTTGAATTGAAGTTGTTTGTTGTCTCTGGGACACTTTAGAGTTGATGTTTTTTTTTTGTTAATTATGTGTTGGTTTGTTTCACCTTGGTTTTTTTGTTTTGTTTTGTTTTGTTTTGACTTATCCAGGCAGGTGAGGAATTTCTTCTTTGATTGCTAGTTTGGTGTCAATGAGACACTTCCCACCTGTCTCCAGGTATATAGAATAATTGATGGGATTGTGGGCATGGGTTTCTGTTGTTTATTTATTTATTTTCTTTTTATTGTGATTTAGGTAGAAGTTTACAAAACAAATTGGTTTTCCATTCAACAATTCATACACATTTTGTTTCATGACATTCATTGCAATCTTTACAATGTCACAACATTCTCCCCACTTCCTTCTTGTGTTTATTGTTTTCATTTGTCCTTTCCTATCCCTTCCAGTCTTCTGAGTTTTATCCCTTGGAAAATGCTGCTATTTTAATCTCATATGGTTGATTGTTCTAAGGAGTGTGTACCTCCCTCATATTACAGTTCATCTTATAGGTCTGTCTATCATTTGGCTGAAAGTTGAGCCATGGGGGTGAGTTCAGTTCCAGGACTAATGGTGTCTAAGGGCCATAGTCTCAGGGGTTCCACCAGTCTCTATCAGATAAGTAACTGTTTTTTTTTTTTTTTTTTTTTTTGTTATTTTGAGTTTTATTCCACTTTTCTTCCATTCTATCCAAGACTTTGTATTGTGATCCCTTTCAGAAAAGTCGGCAATGGGAGTCAGGTATCATCTAGCTCTTCTTGTTTCAGACTTGTGGATCCTGGAGTTCATGTGGTCCATTAGTCCTTTGGACTAATTATTTCCATACAGCTTTGATTTTTTTCACTCTTTTTTGCTCTGGACTGGGAGAGACCAATAGTTGCACCTTAGATGGCCACTCACAAGCTTTTAAGACCCCAGTCACTACTCACAAAAGTAGGATATAGAATATTGTTTTTGTGCACTATGTTATGCCAATTGACCTTGATGTCCCCTAAGAGAGTGCTGAGCCCCCAAGCCCAGCAACTCCTTTCCTGAAGGTGTTTGAGTATGACTAAGAAGTTTTCATAACTCAGCCCCTTGCATGCTCTACTATATCCATGAATATATTTGCAGCATATATAAATACATACACCAGCCACTCCTCAGAAGGAAGACTAGGCAATCTACTTCTGTAGAGATACCACCTCGGAAACCCCAAGAAGGGGCGCTATGAGTCAAAATTGACTCGATGGCAGGGAGTTTGGTTTATAAATGTGTATGTAAAAATATCTTCTGTCAAATCTATGCATATTCATGGGCGTGGGTCTCTGTTGGTTTTGAAGAGGAGCTACAGGTGGGATGAGCAGGCATTGTCCATCATCTATGTTGATTCAGTGGTGCAGGAGTGGGTGTTGGTGCATAGCCTTTGGCAGTAGTAATGGGGATTTAATGTTTGTCTCTGTGGTAGTTAAGCTTATATGTCAATTTTTCTGGGCCTGGTTTTGAGTGGCTGGGCAGCTGGATGTAGTTATTTCCCAAGGTTAGATTGTTAATTAAGTCTATGGTGGAATCTACTGGAGCAACTGAATAGCTGCTTTAGGGATGTGGGCTGCTTCCAGTATATAAAAAGCAACTTTGAGGAAAGTCTCCAGCTTTTTGGCATGCTTGGACCCTGCATGTAGTGAGTCTTCATTCAGCAGCATGCCATGCTCTGCCAATCTTGGGACTTTTAATGGATTTGAATCAATGGCCTGCTGTGTGATTTGATAATGTCGGGACTGTGCCTTTTCACTTGTCAATCTTGGGTTTGTCAGCCTCAGCAGCCAGCAGCTACCTGAGAGAAGAGATGCCTCTAGCTTCAGTGGACCAGGAGCAAGAGGCAGAGCAGAAGCCCAAGGTTGATGGGTTTTCACCCAGGCCCTAGATCCTGGCACTTTGAACTTGGGCCTCTAGCTTCCGAAAGTATAAGAAAATAAACTCCTGTTTGTTAAGGCCATCCCATTTGTGGTATATTTTCTGTTAGAGTGGCACTAGGTATCTAAAACAGCCTCCCATTGGATGGAGGAGGAAAAGATTAAAATTAAAAAGGTGGGTGGATGAGAGGAAAGATAGGTAAAAATAAAAGAAGAGGGAGAAATAAACGTAAAGGAAGAAAAAGTGAAAAAAGAAAAGAAAAGGTCAGCTGGCAATGGTGGCAGTAGGTAGCTGTGGCACGAGTCATGGGAGTGGGTACTTACAGATGTGGCAGGATCCTGGCATGCATGAGTGCCTCCCACAGAGGAGGCTGAAGCTTCACAGTCTTGTTTTCAGTGGCACTGGCTCAGGGATGCAGAGCTGCAGAAACTGACGGTCTGCTTAGGGTGTGTTGCAATAGGTAGAAGGGCTGCTGAGGAGGAAGCCAAGGAACCAGGCTGGAAGGGAGTAGTGTAGGGGGCATCCCTAGAAACCAGGTGGGGTCAGGAAGAGGGCTCACCTCTAGTAACCAGGAATGTGTGTTTGTTTGGTAACTCAAAGAAAGCAGTTCCCCCATTGTAATTCACTGGTGTGAGCCTGGTACCCTTCTGGGCACGGCAGCTGATTATTCAGCTTCTTCCCAGACTCAAACAAGTGGGGACCCCTCAAGGTCCAGTGTCTCTAATCACCTCATAGGCCTTCCCCTTTGCATGGGCCCTCAGCTCAAACAACTAGTGTTCCCTAGTGGTGAGTTGTTTCCTCCGACTTCACTGGCTCCCTCTTCACTCTGTGGTCATCTGTGTCACAGGAAGTCTCACCTGTTTCCCTGCACTTTCCTCTCACAGATTGAGCACACATTCTGCTCACTTTAATTCCATCCATATCTGCCCACACTGTCTCTGTCCCACTGTGGATTCTGTGAAGTTGGTTTCTCCTTTCTCATATTTGATGCTGTCTGTGTTTCAAAATAGCCAAACCTCATCATGCCCCGTCTTCTTCTCTGTCTCTAGTCACTGTCCTTGCTCTGTCTCCTTTTTCATTGAGTACTCAGTCTAATTCTTTATCCTTTCATTTCATTCACAGGGTTCAAGGATAATTATTTGTGTCTGTTTTACTCAGTCTCTGTTGTAGAGGGATTAGGCAGAGTGTGTTACCAGGATGCCATCTTTTCTCTGCCTTTCTCTATATATTTATTTATATATGCATCACCAGTTTTGCTCCTCTAAAGAACCCAGACTAAGACAGTAACACTATTTGGAAAACAGGTTTTTGTAGATGTAATTAGGATTTTGAGAAAAGATCGTGTATTAACCTGTTGGGCCCTAAATCCAATGACAAGTGTTTTTTATGAGAGGCAGAGTAGGAAAGACACAGTAACGAAGGAGAAGGTCATGTGGAGGTGGAGATAGAGATTTTAGTGATGCAACCACAAGCCAGGGAATGTCTGGAGCTACCAGACCTGGGAGAGCCAAAGAAGGATTCTCTCTAGATATTTTGAAAGGAAGATAGCCCTGCAGACACCTTGATTTTGAACTTCTGACTTCCAAAACTATGATAGAATAAATATCTGTTATTTTAAGTTATAAAAGTTGTAGTAATTTGTTATAGTAGCCCTAGGAAATTCATTTAGTGGGATTCGTATATAAGGAAATAATAATTGTTTTCATGCAGACTTTTAAAGGTATAGATCCTTTGATTCAAATGGAATATTACTGGCAAAATAAGAGATAAAATACATAGAAATTAGCCTGTGGTAGTTTAAGAAAATGTCCAGAGTCCCACTTTCTTGTTCTTCCTCCACTCTAAGAGTCTGTATGGAAGTAGATGATTTGGAAGGCCCAATCCAGATCTATGATTCAATAGGCAAGTGTTTTGTATAACAAAGGAAGACAGAAGCCCAGGATATATGGATGTCTCCAGTTGAAATCACCCAGAAGCAGACCCTTAGTTATTTGGGAGGTTATCCAAGAAGCTGCAACAGGACGTGAGACAGGAAAAAGAAGGAAGCCAATACAGGATGCATTACTGAGCAGGTAAAGAACCCTAATTAAATAATAGTTAAGTACTTGTCTGCCGACCTAAAAATTGGTGATTTGAACCCACCCACCAATTTTATGGAGAAAAGACCTAGTGATCAGTTCCTGTAAAGGTTACAACTTAGAAAACCCTATAGGGGCAATTCTACCCTATCACATGGGTAAATATAAGTCTCAATTGATTGAATAACACCTAACAACAACAGAGAACAGATTACTTCAAGTTGTTTTAAAAAATTAAAAAAATTATTTCTACTATGTTGATTCCAACTCACGGCAGCCTCATGTGTATCTAAGTAGAACTACTCCATAGGGTTTTCCATGGCTGTGACATTTTGGAAGCAAATTTTCAGGCCTTTCTTCTGAGGGACCTCTGGGTGGATTTGAACTGCCAAACTTTTGGGTAGGAGCCAATCACTTAACAATTTGGACCACCGACTCCCACTTCTATGAATAACTAGATTAAATCTTTCAGGAACTTCTGGGAAATGGTGTGGAATGTGCTTTAGGAATATCCTACCTAAGAGGCAAGATAGGAAATTCATTCACTAATTCTCATTTATCATTAGTTTGGAAGACCTCAGGCATGTTAATGCCCTGACACTTCGGATCTACCCTACTCTCAGGCTGAACTTCCTTGCAGCCAGAGGAAACCCCAGACAGAGAACCCAGTGCTTGTAAGCATGAAGCTGCTGGCAGGCATCAGAACAGTGTAAGTCAAGGGAAAATGAGTGGGGCTCTGCACACTGGGCATGCTCAAAAAAAAATAAAAATAAAAACTCACTGTGATCGAGTCAGAGCCAACTCATAGCAACCCCTCCTTGGGTTTCTGAGGCAGTATCATTATGGAAGTAGATCACCCAATCTTCCTTCTGAGGAGTGGCTGGTGGGGTTGAACCGCCAGCCTTCTGGTTAGCAGTCAAATGCCTTAGGCACTGCACCACCAGAGCTCTTGT
>NW_006921725.1:5854248-5854772 GCF_000298275.1 Orycteropus afer afer | reverse complement strand
TAATTCTGCTCTTCTGTGTTTGGTGCATTCTGATTCAGTGAGCTGTTCAGAGCACCAAAATCCCTAATTCAAACTGCTGTACCTAGTTTTTCAAGTACTTAGATGCTAGAGGGAAATAGTGTGGTGCTTACTGAGGAGACTCCATTTTGAAACCTCTTTTGTCAGTCTTAACTCAGGAATTGAAACTTAAAGATGAACTTTTGTGCAGCTATTCAATTGACTATTTGTATCAATAAATCATGGTGTGACTGAGTATTTGCAGAACACTATGACACAAACACAACATATGGGTAAAGGAATAGAAAAACATCAGTTATTCAAATAAAGTGACTGAAATAAATTCACAGGAATAACAAGAAACAATGTCCCTAACATTTTTGGTGTTGAGAGTAAGAAGCTCTGATATTAAAAGAGATATTGGCAGACTTATCAAGCTGCACAGTTGGATACCAAAGAAAGACACAAACAACAAACAACACTGAAAATATCGCTGTCCCACAGTAGTCTTTGGTTGGAAGAATCCA
>NW_006921725.1:5853059-5853913 GCF_000298275.1 Orycteropus afer afer | reverse complement strand
GTTCAAACCCACCACCCACTCCTTGGAAGGAAGGTTGGGCAATCTACTTCCGTAGTGAGACCCCCTTGGAAACCCAAGGAGGGATCACTATGAGTCAGGTCTGACTCCACAGTACATAACAACAACAACAACAACAGTGGTAAAATGGTTAAGTGGTTGGCCGTTAACTGAAACGTCAATGGTTTAAACCTACCCAGTGGCTCCATGAGAGAAATACCTGGCAATCTGCTCTGTAAAGAATATATTCTAGACAGCCTTATGAGGCAGTTCTTCTCTGTCACACGGGATCATTATGAGTTCAAATCGATTCAGTGGTACCTAAAAACAGCAACATGTTGTTTATAATGTGCCCACACCTTTGGTTTTTGTGTCATGCAGGAACACACCTCAGGGAACAAGCAAAGAGAATGAGAATGTGAACACTCTACTTCTCCAAAGCACAGGGCAGGGTAAAGATTTTATTACTATAGGCTTCTAATCAAAATGTTCAAACCTCATCTTTTCACCTGTCTATACATTTATCTGTAGAGTGGTATTTGGTGTTAGTGGTAATGCAATATTCTGCATGTATTAGTATTTGCCTCTGTTGTATATATCTTACGAGCATGTTTCAGTGTCCTTCCTTTGGTGAAGACAGGCAAACAGGAATATACTCTAGACCAACGATAGATTTGGCTGAAGATAATCTTACACATGCACTTATGCTACAAAATTAGTCACATACATTACCAAAACAACAGAAGAGAGAGTTGTAGTAACTTCTCAGAGACAACCAAACACCTTGAGAAGAGAAGTACTGGGCCTGTAGACTCAGGACCATAGTCTCAGGGGACATCATGCTCAATTGGAACAAT
>NW_006921725.1:5851025-5852199 GCF_000298275.1 Orycteropus afer afer | reverse complement strand
GAAATAATCTCTGTGACCAGGACAATGACCAGAAAAACCTGGCTTTCCCAGTCTGAGAGGAAACGTGTGGTGGGAAGGCTCCTGTGGGGACTTTTCTTAGAGCAGAGACAATAAACAATTTCTGGGCCTCAGTTTACCAGATAGACAATCTCACTCTGGCTCCCCAAACTGTATGTCTGTTACTTTTCCCGAAATCATCTGTATTTTCCACAAACTTCTCAAAAATGCTCCCACTGAGAGTCCTCTTCTGAGGCCTTCCACTCCAGCCCACTGACTGCTCATAAATATTTTAAGCAGATGTCGTGGAATTAACAGAAGAACTATTTATAGTATTTCCTTTGAGGAACTTGAAGATAAAATTTGAGAGATGCAGAAGTTCCCCTGGAGCTATTTCTGTACCTGCAGAAAAGGAGGTTAGAAAGATGACTGTCATCTGATGAATGGTGTGACCATCTTCAGGCTAAGATCCTGGAGTTTCCATGCAAGCTGTATGGCCAACCCACTGGAGGGCCAAGGCAAATTGCTGACACTTGCTGTGCCTCAGTGTTCCCATATGCAAAGTGGAGATAACAATATACATCCCGACCCGGGATGTTCTGAGGATTAAGGAAACAATATCAGTAAAGCACTTTGTGGTGTTATAGACCCCAAAGGTTTTACCATTATAAAAATGTACAATATAAGACTCTATTTTTGACTTTGTGGTTTTGATGGTATGAACAAACTTCACCCTCCAGCTTTTTAATATGATTATAAGCCCTTTACAAGAATACAGTTTTCACTCTCCACAGCAGGATACATAATATTTCTTATAAATTTAATTTAGAAAACGGCAGGAAAATAATGTTAAGGATTTGCCTTAAACCCACTAAAGCAAGGCAATTCCATTAATACTGCCACTCCATCTTTAACTCGGTATATTGTGCTTCAAGATGACAGTCTTCTAAGATCCCCGCTATTCTTTTTAACAATAAAGGTAAACTTAAGATACAGGACACATTTTGTCTCTACATTTCTTTGTTTTTTTTTTTTCTAAAGAGGCCTAGTCAGATCTTAAAAACCTCCTTCTTAATGTTTACTTCTCCTTTTGAAGTAGTGGTCTGAAAAGTTCTGAGGTAAGTTTCAAGTTGACTTTCAGTAATGGATACTCTTCCCTTAGTACTCTGCTGCCTAC
>NW_006921725.1:5822429-5844870 GCF_000298275.1 Orycteropus afer afer | reverse complement strand
AGTCCTTCTGCCTAGTCCACCATCTTGTGGGAACTCAGCTTTAATTCTCTTCACCATGCCAGGTAACATATTACACAGGTTCAGGGGATTAAAACATGGACAATCTTTGGGGGACGTAATTCTGCTTACCACAAAACCCAGATATATTCCTCAACACTCTGCCTCCATTCCCAAGTGGTATATGGATAGCATCGGTCCCAGGAGCTACAGGAAAGGTGTGTAGAGTGTTATTATTGGTGTCAGAGGGGGTATTGGACCACTAGCTTTCCTGATTTCCCAAGTTTCTCACTCTGTGGACAATGTTATCTTCCTTATCATGCCTCATCCCCTAAATTCCAATCTCCACTCTAAGAAGTGTAAGAAATTCATCAAATCCAGGTCAGTGCAATTATCTTCCAATAATATAGAAAGCAGTTATATTCTCTTGATAGACTAAATGCATCTTGAATATGCTGATTGCTGAATGGAAAGCTACAAGTCCTCACCCTGTTCTACAACTGATGGACTAGAAAATGGTTTGTATGTTTGTGTTCCTAGTCCAATCAAGGCTAAACTCTATAGTGAATGGTATTTGTCTTTATTATTAAGCATACAAGACAGGTAAGTGGTAAGTCCCTTGTATAAAGAATGTCACTTAATCTTTCAGGTGTATGTATTCTCAGGAAGGTGAAGTGTCTTGTCCAGGGCACAAAGTTTAATCATCTTGAACTAGATGGGGTTTAAACCCAGATTAGTTTGACTTTAGAATCATGTTATGCTGACACTCGGGGACCCACTGCTTGTAGCCCAGTGCCCTCAAATTTGTTCTTTGGTGCTTTTTCCCTTATTTTTGTAAGGCATCTGTCTCAGGTCAGTACTCCTTGATCAGAAGAACTTGGATAATTATTGTAGGAGTTCCTTATCCTTGGAAAGGAGCCCTAAGGAGTAACAGAAAGGGTGGGGGTGGTTTCTCACACTCTGACACTCTGACAAGAAGACACCTTTGGTCAACAGGGCTCTTCAAATCATTCCATAGGGCAGCTGTCTATGCTTTAGCCACAATTCATCCCGTATGAAAACAAAAATAAAGCCAAAAGAATCCCCTCTATGGAATTCTGAAGTACTCAAGGAGGAAAATGTGTTAAGTTGACTGGCAACCAAAGATTAATTGGGTCGGTGTGGGTAGGTGCTTGATGGTACAAGGTCAGGCTTTGCTCTTTGTCAGCTTGAAAGAGGATGTTGGCAGTGGAATCAGAAGGCTGTGAAGGGCGGACCCAGGGTCAGGATGACAGCAGCCAGGGGAAGACTCTGGCCTGTGAAGTAAAGCAAGCACAAGTGTAAATGACCTGGGGCTCTGATGATGTGCAGCAGAGAGGTTTGTGCTTTTAGTCTGACATTCAAATGACGGAAATAACACCCGCCTCAGCAGCCTGATCTATATACTAAGGGAGAGTGAACTCAGATCATCAACCAAGGGTTTAAAGTTTACCAAGTGGAGTGTTAAAAGGTTTCTCAGTCCCTAAGGTTTGAAGCCTTTGTGATAATGTCAGAGGAAGATGCAGTAAATACAATGCATGGGTGGCCCGTTTAAAATATTTACTTCTAAATAAGGCCATTAAATTTTAGAAATTATTAAATTTCTAAAAATTTTAAATCTGTAACAGATAAAGCCCTTTCCTCAAAGATGGATTAAAAGCAATACACATCAAATGCATAGGCAGGCATCACACCTGATCCATTTGAAATGTGGAACTATAAAACAGCCTTGTTGTTGCTGTTATGTGCCATCGAGTCAGACCCGACTCATAGCGACCCCTCCTTGGGTTTCCGAGGCAGTATCACAACGGAAGTAGATTGCCCAACCTTCCTTCTGAGGAGTGGCTGGTGGGTTTGAACCGCCCACCCTCTGGTTAGCAGTCAAGTGCCTTAGTCACTATGCTACCAGAGCTCCTATAGCTGTTTTTTATTCTATCTGGTTATGTGTCTTTAAGGGAAGATTTCATAAGAGAAGTAAAAGATAAATAGGAATTTTCAAATATTGAGAAAATTATTATGTAGAGGAGTGATGAGATTTAAAGTATATGATTCCATATGACCAAATTGGAAGCTGTTGAGTTTAAAGAGACAAAACCCTGTTGTCTGGGGCAGTTCTTTGGTCATGTCCCAGAGTGGATCTGGTCAATGCAGCCACTGTTCCAAGGTTTAAAGTTCACCATCAGCAGCCCCACATCTCAATTTTTTTGTTTTTTCCAGGAACTTCAGGGAGACTGACTCAGACTAACCAAACTCTAAAGAGAGACTAAAAGGTAACATAGTGTTATTTTACTCATATTCACTGGGTGCTATGCTTTAATTAGTAGCCAGAATATTCACGAAAACAGGTACCCAGTAAGTCAAATTAATAATCAGAGGGTTTCTTGACTTTCAGGGAATCATAACAAAAGGAGGTGGAGGCTGTAGAGGGATAATTCACTCAGGTCATGAGGCGAACTGTTAGAATTATCAAGCCCCAACAGAGCATCCCTAATATTATAATAAAGCTAATATTTATTTAGCACTCATACATAACAGAGAGAGAGAGCTAAGCAGTTTGCATACTCACAATTATTGTTCCTATTAGGCAGAAGAGGAAATAGTGGCTTAGAATTGATAACTTGCACAAGATCACATGAGCTACAACGTGATGGATTTGAGGTTAAACCCAGGTCTGTCTGACTCCAAGCCCAGACTCTTAACCACCATTATATACTTCCTCTGTAGTCACTGGGGTGCCCAGATTCTCAGATTTACGGCCTGCTCCCTGACAGTGTTGGAGAAACACTGCCAAATCCAGGCTTTTTGACTCCACTTTGTTTAAGCTGCTACATTGACCATTCCTTTCTGTTAACATAATTTTTCTTCTGTCTTCCTTCTTCTAATTCATTCTTTACACTGAAGCCACTGTGATCTTTCTGAAACACAAATCTGATCCTGTCATTTCCCTGCTTAAAACCCTTAATTGGGTTCTATAGGATAAAGTACAAACCCCTGTCCTTGGATTTCAAACTTCTTGATGAGCTGTCTGCTGCTTGCCTCTCCAACCTCACATCTCCGCCCTCTTCCCCACCCCACTCTACACTCCTGCCACATTTAACTTTTTTCTGTCCTTGAATCTCAGACTCAATTAATTTCTCTCGTTGTCTCTCTTGCTCGCATTCTTCTTTCTGCTTTCTCACTCTCTCTCCATATCTTTCCATCTCTTAAGCTTTCCTTTTCTCCTCGGCTCCATTTCCTCCATCTCTTCATTTCCCTTTCCTTTTCAAGCTAACAGCATTCATCCTTTTATCCCACAAATACATTTTGAGCACCAAATATGTATTAGGTGCTGCTCTAGGTACTACAGAAACAGAAACAGAAACAGAGAAGATAGATGCAGAGTTTCCATTCTAGTGGTGATAGACTGACAAGAATCAAATATACTGATGAAGAGGAAGTAGTATGCTGAGAATTAAAGTGGTGGTCATGTGATGGTGAACGGGAGATCATGGGAGTCCTCTGAGGATATGACTGTAAGGTGTGATCTGATTGACAAGGAAACCAATTATACAAAGATGAGAAGAGACTGTACAAAGGCCCAAAGCTGGGAAGAAAGTAAGTGAATTTGAGGCACAGAAAAGTAAATGTGGCTGGGGGAGGTCAGAAATAGGAGGCGTTGAATTTGGAGATAAAAACATATATACCATTATAAGTCAGGGAAAGGAATTGGATTTTATTCCAAGTGCAAAGAGAAACTAACCAAACTTAATTCATTTACATTGGAAGATGACAAATATAGTTTACATTTTAAATGTTCACTCTGGCAGCTGAGTCAAGACTGGACGGTGTGTGTTTGAGGTTGAAGGAGGAGAGTAGAAGCAAGAAGACCAGTCAGGACTCTGCTGTGGACCAGGTGAGTGAAGCTAGTAGTTAGATAAGAGTAATGGGTAGAGACTGTGAGAAAAAGGAGATAGATTCAGGATGTGTTTGGAGTTGGTGAAGTTCACTTCTAGACTTCGTGTTGGCAGGTGGGAGAGAGGAGAGGTTTGAGGTTGAGGGAAAGAGAATACTTAAGGATGACGTCTACATTTTGGTTTGAGCAACTGAATGGATATGGTAGTGTTTTTGTGGTTGAGAAAGACTAAGGGAAGATGTAAATAAATTCCGGAATTGTTGGGAGGGCAAGGAAATTATACATGTTGTTGTTGTTGTTATGTGCCGTCGAGTCGGCCCCGACTCATAGCGACCCCTCCTTGGGTTTCCGAGGCAGTATCACTACGGAAGTAGGATTGCCCAACCTTCCTTCCGAGGAGTGGCTGGTGGGTTTGAACCGCCAGCCTTCTGGTTAGCAGTCAAGTGCTTTAGCCACTATGCTACCAGAGCTCCTAAATTATACATAGCAATAAATAATTTATTCACTCTGAAAGATGAGTGGATAAATTCAGTTATCTCAATTCCATCTATCCAGCACATTTGGATTAGATACACAATAGCTGTGACTTAACACAAGCATACCTGCTTATCAGTTATGTGTTAACACCTTCTCAGCCACCATTTGCAGATATTTCTTGAAGTCAGTCATGTCTATAAATAGTTAATTAGATTTTTATTCTATTTTTACTTTTAGTAAAATTAAGTTAAAGTTACCTCTTGAGGGCAGAGATTATGTTTTATTTGTTGTACCACCAGCATCCAGCATGGTGTCTGACATGTAGCAGATGCTCAGCAATATTTTATTAAATGAATAAATTGACCAATGTCTAGAAAGTACATAGAGACAAATTTCAGCTTCAACATATTATACAATTAGGGGATTGTTGTTGGTGTTAATTGTCATTGACTTTATTCCAACTCATGGCAATCCCATGTGTGCCAATCTGTCTTCTCCCTAAATTTGAGTTTTTCACAATGGAAATGGATAGGTGAAGCAACATGTGTGCTATGAAGGGATATAATTGAAAAGACTATCATTTATAACAAGGAAACCGGTGGTGCAATAGTTAAGTACTTGGCTGCTAACTGAAAGGTTGTAGTTTCAAGCCCAGCCAGCAGCTCCATGGGAGAAAGACCTGGCAACATGTCCCGGTAGTGATTCCAGCCAAGAACTCTATTGGGAAGTTCTACTCTTTCACATGGGGTTACTATGAGTTGGAATCAACTCACTGCCTCCCAACAACAACATTGTTTAAAACAAAACAAAGTTTCAAACATTCCTATGACTCTGTTTATCATCATCTTTCTTGACATTACGGGAAAATCATTCAGAAACTCTTACTGCAGAGTCCATGGAACAAAATGGTGCTCTGAATGTCTGGAGCTTAGATTACCTGACTGATTTCAAGTAGTTCAATTCTTCCCCTATAAAGTGAAGGATTATATTATTTCCTTCCTTCCACCCACTAACTTCATGGAGACCTTGTTGTGAGGATTAGCTAACAAATGGCTATAAAGTACTTCACTTTAGCAAGTGCTGTGTGTTACATTATACCATCAATTTGAGCAACATCCACATTTATCAAATGAAAGTTGCCTTTATAATAATAAGCATTAAATTATTCTGTAATACTAGGGCTCGAGTCATTTTGGTTTTGAGTTGTATGGTTGAGGAAATACAAAGAGCAGCCTAATATTGCATGTGAGGCTTGGACTTCTGAACAGCTTCTGTCTCCATTTCAGTAATCAAGCTCAAGGAAGATTTGGTTATTAAACTGTCACTTACTGAGCTTTGTCATGGTTATAAAGTATGCAAGAAAAAAATCCCCATAAACATTTAGGAATGCAGAATAAGCATCCTTCTGGGTGTGACAGGAATTTAAGCTTCTTCCAAGATTAATTACAGGTTTTTAACAGAAAGGGATGATGAGTAAAGTTTCCAGTCTTAACAAAATTTTCCCTGGGAGCAGTGACACTAGAAGGGCTAAAAGATCACCTTCTAGCAATCAGATTAATTGCTTCAAGTAACAAGAATATATCTAGAGCTTTAGATTCATCTATCACTTCTGAAGTTTTGATTTTCTGCAAAGGAAACTGAACTCTCTCTTGACTTAGGGAATAAATACTAAGACAGACTAACTGGACAACTGGGGGATTATTTTTTGCAGAGAGGGGGAAAAAATGAAAGCAAGAATAAACTTGTTTTCCCATGCAGGAAAATAAAACAAACTCCTTCAACGCAGCTAAGTCTTTATGATTTTATCTTCCAACAAACCCCAAAACATAGATAAAGTGCTTCAAGTGCCAATTTGATTTTGGCAGGCAAGTTGGTCTGCAAATGATCTAATTTATCTCAATTCAAATCAGCTTAGCAAATTTGGAAGATGTTACATGAAAATAGGTAACATGGGAGTCACAAACACATGAATTTTAAGGTCTTTAAGCAAAAGTGACTTCCTAGGACAAACTACTTCCTGTTACCCTTCCAGTAAACAGAGCACATGGAAACCAAGGAGACAAGACCCAGGACTACTGGGTAAAAAGCTTTCCCATTTAAATGCTTGGCTCAAAAATAAGAATTACAAACCACCTGCCTTCTTTTCAGAAGGAAAGAAACTTTCAAAAGGGAACAATCTAGCTGAAACCCTAGGAAGAAGTGGGAGTACAAAGAGAGGCCTCAGTGGGAGAACACAGTAATTATTCAATAATTATTGGCAGTGAATAAAATGCATGAAATGCAGGTGTAAATTATAATGCAAGAATGCCATCATATTCTAATGGCAGTGCTTCCTCAGTCCAGGAAAGAGCACCCCTATGGATTCCTGTTCCAAACCCTTTACTTTGCTAGGGGAGCTTTAGAAAGGGCAGCAGACTGTGGGTTTATAAAAGTCACAGCAAACTTTGTAAGAGGATTGTGGCTCAGTGGCCTAAGAGTATTTGGCCTTTACCTTCCCTTTTCTGCGTTTGGCCATTTTAGAATAAAATATAAACAATAGATTTGTGATTTGGTTCCTTGACTTTAAACCATTAACAAAAAAACAGCAAACACTGAACCAAAAAATGAGGACTTCAGACATGGGCAAATCTACCCCATTATTTTTATGGCAACTGGTGCACTGAAAACAAATGATTAGTGTTTGTATATTACTTTATAGTTTACAAAGGGCTTTTATATGCATGTTTTCATTTGACTGTCACAGCAAGCCTGTTTCAGGCAAGAATGAATTATTAAATGAAATAAGGACTCGTAAGTTGTCTGGCACGTGCTTGGCACATAGTACTTTACACTGGGGAGCAGAGAGATTCAGTTGCCCGAAGTCACTAACTTCCTGTTAGTGCCAAAATCACATCTCAAATCCAAGCACAGTGAAACCTGTGTTAGCCAAGAACTCAAGGGAATGCCTTGTTTTTCCAGATCTTGTAAGTTTTCCCCTTTGACAGGGTACAGTCTTACCACTTCTCTGTTGTTCTCTCTTAGTGGAAAATATTTAAGTTTTCCTTTTATGACAAGTCTCTGTTTTACTCAGGTTCCAGCTTTATCAGGTTTTATTGTATTTTGATTCCAAGAATAAAACATGTTGCTCTACTTCATGCTGTCTTTACTGGGTCTCAGGTCACAGAAATAACTTGAAAACAGCCTCTTACACAATACCTTACACTACCTCCCTCAGTGGAAGTTGTTAATTGGTCGTTGTTAGTTGCCGTGGAGTCAATTCTGACCCCATGGGTGCAGAGTAGAACTGCTCTAAAGGGTTTTCAAGTCTGTGACCACATGGAAGTAGATTTCTAGGCCTATCTTATGAGAAGCCTCTTTGTGTTTGAACCACCAGCCTTTGGGCTAGTAGTCAAGTGCTTAACCATTTTCATCATCCACAGACTCCATATTAATTGGCAGTATTACTTCCTCATTTTTTTTTCTCTCTCTCATAGAAGTAATAACAAGCAAAAAATGAGCCATCAGAAGAGGGGACAAAGGATCACCCCCACTGACTCATTAATTGGTCCTGCTCCACTGACAAATTGCACAAGATTTTAGGCTTTTTCATGCACTTATTTCTCAGTTATACAACCTGAAACAAGAGTGCATTTATTTATCTGATCTGTAAATGGTTGAAATTTTCTATTTTATACTCTTCAGAATCTCAGTGCCCACCAGCACAAAATGATCTGAGATTTGGAAAACAATGTATAAAATAAGAAATCTCAGGACTCAGAGGGCATTTCTGTATCTATCTCTGATACCAGAAAGATGTTTACTTGACTATGCAAAAGCATTCGACTTTGTGGATCATAACAAATTAGGGATCCCATTGAGAAGAATGAGAATAATGAAACACTTTAATTTTGTTCATAAGGAACCTGTACATAGACCAGGAGGCTGTCATTCAAACAGAACAAGGGAATACTGCATGGTTTAAAATCAGTAAGGGAGTATGACAAGGTTCTATCCTTTCACTGTACTTATTCAATCTGTGTTGTTGTTGTTAGGTGCTGTCGAATCGTTTCTGACTCATAGTGACCCCATGCACAGGAGAACGAAACACCACCCATCCCACGCCAGCTGCATGATCCTTGCTATACTTGAGCCCATCATCGCAGCCACCGTGTCAATCCATCTCGTTGAAGGCCTCCCTCTCCTTTGTCGACCCTCTACCCTACCAAGCATGACATCCTTCTCCAAAGAATGGTCCCTTCTGACAATATGACCAAAATAGGTGAGATGAAGTCTGGCCATTCTTGCTTCCAAGGGGCATTCTGGCTTCACTTCCTCCAGGACAGATCTTTTAGCAGTCCATGGTACTTTCAGCATTCTTTGCCAGCACCACAACTGAAAAGCATCAGTTCTTCTTCAGTCTTCCTTATTCATTGTCCAGCTCTCACATGCATACGAGGCAATTGGAAATATTCAATCTGTATGCTGAGCAAATAATACGAAAAATTGGAGTATATGAAGAAGAATGCAGCATTAGGATTGGAGGAAAACTCATTAACAACCTGTGACATGCAGATGACATAGCCTTGCTTGCTGAAGGATAGGGTGACTTGAAGCACTTACTGTCGAAGATTAAAGACTGCAGTCTGCAGTACGGGTTACACCTCAACATAAAGAAAATGAAAATTCTCACAACTGGACCAATAAGCAGCATCACAATAAATGGAGAAAAGAAGGAAGTTGTCTAAGATTTCATATTACTTGGATCCACAATCAACACCAGTGGAATCAGCAATCAGCTAAGAGTAGGAGCCAACTCGACAGCACCTAACAACAATAACAATAACAACTCCTCAAATGCTGTACCTGAAGAGATCACTCCCAGCTGGATAAATTAGTGAGGCTCCAATCCCCTCCCTATGAACAACTTCTTCGTCTATATGCCCTACCTAGCTAACCAGAAGGCTGGTTGTTCAAACCCACCAGCCACTACTCGGAAGGAAGGTTGGGCAATCTACGTCCATAGTGATATTGCCTCAGAAACCCAAGAAGGAGTCACTATGAGTCGGGTCTGACTCAACAGCAAACAACAACAGATATCTCTGAGCTCTAAACCCCAATCCAACTGGCTCCTGGTCATTTACACTGGGATGTCTGACAGACGCTTCAAAATCAGCATTTGAAATGAATTCATCATCTTTACCATCCCAGTTGCCTGTCCCTTGTGTTTTTAAGAATGACTCTAACTTTCATTCTAGCTAAAGGCTTGGAGTAACAACAGGATCTACATGGGCCCAAAGAAATTCAAATACTACTGAAAAGACCACCTGGACCTTACTCCACTAGTAGAATGGAGGAAGCCGTAACATAATATGAACTCCTGGTGAACTCCCACTACCTTCCTCCCAGTTTCTCCACCTGCTTTATCCCTGTAAGCTCCCTAAAAGTATTGTCCCAGAGTCCCTTAGATGGAAACCCTGATGCCAGATGATTTTGTAAATAAAGTTTTATTGGGGTACAGCTGCACCCATTTATTTACATTTTTTTCTATGACTGTTTCATGCTGAGTAATTGCAACAGGACTCTATGACCCACAAAATATTTACTATATGACCCTTTACAATACAAAAAATTTGCCTTACCAAAAAAAAAAAATTGCCAACTCTTTCCCTGAGTAAACATCAGGGTTAAATTTATGATGATACCCTACATCCTGTATTACCTCAGTCACCACAAAAAGACCAGCCTTCTAGGACATTATCCCAACGGTGACTTTGTGTAGCCCCCTTCTGACCCAAGCTCATACTCCTCTCTTAGCCCTAAAACTCTGCAACTGTGCTTTCTGGAACTCAGTTTGTCATCAGCAAAAAAAACAAAATCCAAACTCACTGCCATTGAGTCAATTTTGACTCAGTGACACCCATTATGTTTCCAAGGCTGTAAATCTTTATGGAAACAGATTACTCATCTTTCTCCCATGGAGCAGCTGGTGGGTTCAAACCACCAACATTCTGGTTAGCACCCAAGTGTCTTACCCACTATACCACCATCAACAAAATCTGTGAAAGCCTGAGCCTCAATGTTCCTTTCATCTTCTAGTTCCTACAGAAATCTGGCTGTCCTTGAGACAACAACTTTTGCTCCAGCCAGAGGTGGATTACCAAATAAGTAAGGTAAACATGGACTCATTTTTGCTTACTTACTAATCTGTAGTGAACAGTTTAACATGTGAAACTGTTCATTACAAATTAGTAACTATTCACTACAGATTATTAAGTAAGTACAAGTAAACCCATGTTTACCTTTGCTAACTGGATACTCTGTTCTTGTTAAGGATTGCAAATTTTAAAGAGGCTTTCCTATAGTAGGAAGAGCTCTGGTGGTGCACTGGCTAAGGCATTAGGCTGCTAACCCCAAAGTTCAGTGGTTTGAACTCACCAGCCTCTCTGTGGAAGAAAGATGAGCCAGTTTGCTTCCATAAAGATTTATAGCCTTGGAAATTTGATGGCAGTGAGTTTAGTTTAGTTTTTTTTTTTTTTAGTTTTAATTCTGTAGGAAAGTTCTGTGGGGTTGGGAGAGCAACAAATATCAACCATACCTGTTGTTGTTATGATTAGGTGCCACTTGGTGAGTCATCTCCGACTCATTGTGACCTAAAGTACAACAGAATGAAACACTGCCCAGACCTCACTATCCTTGCTATACCTGAGCTTGTTGTGGCCACTGGGTTAATCCATCTTGTTGAGGGCCTTCCCCTTTTTTGCTGACCCTCCACTTTACCAAGCATAATATCCCTCTCCAGAGAATGGTCTTTTCTGACAGCAAGACCAAAGTAGGCTAGATGAAGTCTGGCCATTCTTGTGTCCAAGGAGCGTTCCAGCTGCACTTCTTCCAGGACAGATTTGTTAGCCATACCTAAAGCAGAATATTTGATGTAGTGAAAATGTTCACTACAGATAAGTAAGTAAGCACAAGTAAGCCTGTTCTTACATTGTTTACTAGGTAATCCGACACTGGCTGTAGCTGATCCAGCTCTCTGAAAAGATGACTATTCTTTGTTCTTGTTTTTGCATATACCTCAGTGCCTCGAGTTGAGTCAGGTTTCCTTCTTGTTCTTTATTTACACTTTCAGACTATTGTGTCTCCCAGCTCCATCCCCCCAACAAATGTCTTTTGACTGTACTACCTGATATCCTTCCTTTTTATATCATTTACTGTGATGGTTAAGGTTGTATGTCAGCTTGGCTGGACCAATATTTTCAGTGGCTTGGCAGTTATGATGTAGTCATCCCCTATGATGAGATCTGATTTAATGTAATCACCTACATGATGAGAGATGCTATGAGCAGCCAATCAATTGAAAAGGAGTTTCCTTGGAGGTATGACCTGCATCCAATAATATGTTCATTCTGGCAAAGCTCTTTGCTTTTTGTTTGATCTGAATCTTGCATCTGACTCATTGTCATTGAATCGCCAGTTCTTTGGACTTGAACCTATGCTCTGCCAATCTTGGATTTATTAGCCCCTGCAGCTATGTGAGTCAGGAAAAGCTTCCAGCTTGACATCTGACCCATGGAATTGGGACTTGCCAGCCTCTACAACTGTGTGAGCTGTTTCCTTGACATAAATTTCCCTCTCTCTCTAAGCTTCACTGGTTTTCCTACTGTAGAGAACCCAGCCCAAGACATTTGATTCAGAGTGGTTCTAGAAAAACAAAACCATAAGAATTAGTTTTCTAAATTGGTTCTCAAGTCTGATTAGTCTTAAAGGCACTGATGACCCTGCCTCCATTTGTCAAGAGGGTGTTGCTAATCCATGGTATGAAGTGGCAATATACACAAAATATTACCACCAATAGCTTAAGTATTGGTGAGAAGTGAGACTCTGGGTGGTCATATATTTGATATGTTTCTGCAATTTTGTCAACATGAGAAGTATAGGGAAGCCAGTTGGTTAGAACTATTTACACTACAAAATGGTGAAAGAAAGAGATGAACTTGGGGTTTAAGTTTCATAGCTCTAGCAGCACATAAAAGACCTCCAAGTTGCCATTTGTTCTGTGAAAGAAAGTCATTTCTTGCAGTAACAGAACTGGTATTGCTGAACACCAAACCCAGACTTATCATAGGAGTGACTGAATTACAACACCAATTGAATTGCAAACCTCAAACAATGTCTGAAGCTAAAGTGAAGGCATTGATTGGTAAGAGATAAGATCCTGAAATTTGGGATGAAGACATGTGGGCAGATAATCAGGAAACTGAATGCATTGGTCCCCTTAATTCTGTTGAGTCACTCCTGCCAGAAGAACCAGTCCTCTTACTTCAACCTGTTGAGTCATTGTCTGAGACATCACCTGGGAGGTGCCTGGGGCATTGTCTGAGGCATTCCTCAAAAGCCATTGCTGAAAGTTCCCAGGAATCACCCACACCACTCATTTTTGCTTCTAAACCTATAAGTAGACTAGACAGCGAGCCTGAAAACATGAGATAAAAGAGTGACCAAAGAAGAGGTATGTTACACTACAAAAGAATAGCTTAATTTTTCTAATATGTATAACAGAAACATGGAGAACGTGTTTGGGAATGGCTATTAAGGTTTTGGGATAATAGTGCAAGGAATATAAAGCTGAATCAGTTTGAGTTTATTGATTTAGGCCTACAAAACATGCAATCTTGGAAAGAAGATTGGATAGTCTACTTCCATAGTGATACTACCTCAGAAACCCAAGGAGGGGTTGCTATGAGTCAGTTTAAACATGCAATAAAGATATACTGATAATGAATGATTATTGGAATGGGAAATTTGGAAAAAAGAAGCATCAGTAGTTGGAAATTATGGCCTTGATGTTAGAAATAATGCCAAAGATCTCATGATAGAATTTTGCAAGACCAATGATTTATTCATTGTAAATATCTATTTTCAGCAACATTAACAGTGACTATTCACATCAACCTTGCTAGATGGAATACACAGGAATTGAATCATCTACATCTCTGGAAAGAGACAATGGAGGAACTCAATACCATCAGTTAGAACAAGGCCAGGGGCCAACTGTGGAACAGACCACCGATTGCTCATATACAAGTTTAAGGTGAAACTTAAGAAAACAAAAACCAATCTACGAGAGTCAAATTATGACCTTGGCTATATATATTCCACCTGAATTTGGGAACCACCTGAAGAACAGATTTTGATGCATTGAACAGCAATAACCAAAGACCAGATTGTTGTAACAAGTTCTTTACCCCCTGCCACAGAGCTAATGATCACAATAGACTGAAGAGGGAAAGCAAAATGTTTATTGGGTATTGATACCCAAGGAGACAGAGAGAATCACTTCTCTAAAATGTCTATCTCCCCAAGCAAAGGATTAAGCATAATTATATAGGAAGGTGGGAAGGGGCCAGGAATGTCTTCGTTCTTCTTTTGTTTGGTTACTCCAGATTCAGTGTCCCTGTTCCCAGGGTTGTCTTGCTTTGTAGACTATAGTTCTCAGCCAAAACTAGTCGTGAAAGAGGGCTATACTAAGGAATGTGTAATTGAAAAGAACAAACATAAAGGGTTTGTTCTTTAAAGTGTGCATAAAGAGGATGGCTATTCTATTTACTTAAAATAAAAGGGAGGGAAAAATAGTAAGTTAGTCACTATGATTAATGTCTACTTTAATCATGGCTGCTAGTGTCTTTAAGTTATGCAATTTTCAGTGAGGGACCCCTTCGGCCTTCCATTTCAGCCTTCCATAAGATGAGTTGTGGGATGACATCAAGGACATCATACATGAAGAAAGCAAAAGGACATTAAAATGACAAGAAAGAAAGAAAAGACCAAAATTGATGTGTCAGAATAGATTCTGAAACTTGGTTGTGAACGGAGAGTAGCTGACATCAGCAATTTTCCTTGTTCCACATCTTCTGAATCAAGCTTGAATTTCTGGCAGTTCCCTGTCAATATCCTGCTGTGACTGTTTGAATTATCTTTGGCAAAATTTTACTTGCATGTGATATTATGATATTGTTTGGTAATTTCCCCATACCTTTGGGGTATGGATCACCTTTCTTTGGAATGGGCACAAATATGAATCTTTTCCAGTCAATTTGCTAGGTAGCTAGCTGTCTTCCAAATTTCTTGGGAAAAAAAAAAGTTCTATCATGCACCTTTGGTGCTACATTCGTTTGTTGAAACATCTCAAAGAGTATTCTGTCAATTCCTGCAGGCTGATTGGACCTAGTATGAAAGAAGTATTAGTGACTCTAGACTTGTTGGTAAGATATTTTCATGCTAGAAGATGGGAATTAATCCCCCCAAAATTCAGGCATCTTCTACTTGAGTGAAATTTCTAGGTGTTCCATAGTGTGGGGCATGTCAACATACCCCTTCTAAAGTGAAAGATAAGCTATTGCATCT
Organism: Orycteropus afer afer; assembly: GCF_000298275.1. Classification (NCBI taxonomy): domain Eukaryota; kingdom Metazoa; phylum Chordata; class Mammalia; order Tubulidentata; family Orycteropodidae; genus Orycteropus; species Orycteropus afer. Next base: position 5,830,103 of record NW_006921725.1, on the reverse strand, counting down.
GGTCACTCCACAGTTATAAAGGAGGCACAATACCTGATGAACCTCTTTGGATTTTGGAAGCAGCATATGCCTTATTTGATTGTGCTTTTCCAGTCTATTTATCAAGTGACTTGAAAAACTGCTAGTTTTGAGTGGGGGCCAGAACAAGAGAAGGCTCTGCAATAGGTTCAAAATGCTGTGCAAGTCACTCTGCCACTTGAGTCATATGATCTACCTGATCCACTGGTGCTTGAAGTGTCAGTGGCAGATACAGATGGTGTTTGGAATCATTGGCAAGCCCCAATTAGTGAATCACAGTGCGAACACTTACGATTTTGTAGCAAAGCCCTGCCATCCTCTGCAGATAACTACTCTTCTGTTGAGAAACAGCTTTCGGCTTGTTACTAGTAGAGACTGAATGCCTAACCATGGGTCACCATGTGGCCTGTCATGACCTGGAAGTTGTCTGACCCAGAGAGTCATAAAATTAGACATACATAGCAGCACTCCATCATTAAATGGAAGTAGTAGATAAGATATCAGGTTGAGCAGGACCTGAAGGCACAAATAAATTGCATGAAGAAGGTGCCCTAAAGCCCATGGTCTCCTCTCCAGTCACATTACCTTCCCTTTCCCAGTCTATATAGGTATAGACTATGGTCTCATGGGGAGTTCCTTATGATCAGTTGATTGAGGAAAAGAAAACTTGTGCCTAGTTTACAGATAGTTCTGCACGATATGCAGTTACCACTCACAAGTGGACAGCAGCAACACTGCAGGCCCTCTCTAGGACCTCCATGAAGGACAGTGGTGAAGGAAAATCCTCCCAATGGACAGAACTTCGAGCAGTGCTCCTGTTGTACTTTGCATTCAGGGAGAGATGGCCAGAAGTGTGATTTTACACTGATTCATGTTCTGTGGCCAATGCTTTGGCTGAATGGTCAGGGATTTGGAAGTAACATGATTGGAAAATTGGTGACAAGAAGGTATGGGGAAGCCATATGTGGATAGACCTCTCTGAGTGAGCCAAAGAAGTGAAAATATTTGTGTCATGTGACTGATCACCAAAGAGTGACCTCAGAAGAGGAGGATTTTTAACAAGTGGATAGGATTATGCATTTTGTGGACACCAGTCATTGTTTTCCCCAATTCATTCCTGTCATTGCCCAATGGGCTCATGAACAAAGTGGCAGGGATGGAGGATATACATGGGCTCAGCAACATGGACTTCCACTCACCAAGGCTGACTTTGCTATAGCCACTGCTGAGTGCCCAGTCTGCAGGCAGCAGAGACTAACACTGAGTCCCTGATATGGAACCGTTCCTCAGCACAATCAGGCCGCAACCTGGTGGTAGGTTGATTACGTTGGATCACTTCCATTATGGAAAGGGCAACATTTTGTTTTAACTTGAGTAGACATTTACTCTGGATATGTATTTGCCTTCCCTGCACACAATGCTTCTGCCAAAATTTCCATCCCTGGACTTACAGAATGCCTTATCCACTATCAAGGTAACCTACACAACACCACCTTGTATCAAGGTACTCACCTCATAGCAAATGAAGTGCAGCAGTGGACCCATGCTAATGGAATTTACTGGTCTTACCATGTTCTCCATCATCCTGAAGCAGTTGGCTTGATAGAATGATATAGAATGGCCTTCTAAATACACAATTAAAGCACCAACAGGGTTGAGGCAATGTTAACCAGAAGGCTGTATATTCTCTACACCGTTGTTGTTATTGTTGTTATGTGCTTTTGAGTTGGACCCGACTCATAGCAACCCCTCCTTGGGTTTCTCAGGCAGTATCACTACAGAAGTAGATTGCCCCATCTTCCTTCCAAGGAGGGGCTGGTGAGTTTGAACCACCAACATTCTGGTTAGCAGTCAAGTGCCTTAGGCACTAAGCTACCAGAGCTCCTATTCTCTACACCAGCGTCCAGTAAATAGTACTGTTTTTCTGATACCAGGATTCACAGATCCAGGAACAAAGGTATGATGATGGGAGTGCCACCACTCACAATTACTTCTAGTGACCCATTCACAAAATTTTGCTTCCTGTCCCTGTGACCCTATGCTTTATGGATCTGGAAGTCTTAGTTCCAAAAGAGAGGAGTACTCACACTTGGAGACACAACACTGATTCCATTGAACTGGAAATTAAGAATGCCACTTGGCCACTTTGGGCTCCTCATGCCTCTGGATTAACAGGCAAAGAAAGGAGTTATTATATTGGATGGTGTGATTGACTCTAGTTACCAGTGGGAAATTGGAGTGACATTACATAATGTAGGTAAAGAAGAGTATGTCTAGAATACAGGAGATACCGTAAGGGCATCTCTTAGTACTACCATTCATTGTAATGAAAACTACAGCAACCCAGTTCTGGCATGACTAATAATGGCTCAGTCCCTTCAGACATGAAGGTTTGAGTCACACTGTCAGGCAAAGGACCATGACCAATTGAGGTGCTTACTGAGGGCAAAAGTAATACAGAATGGATGGAGGAAAAAGGTAGTTCTAAATACCAGCTACCACCTGTGACCAGTTACAGAAGTGAGGAAGGACTGTGTTATGAGTATTCTTTCTTGTATGTGTGCATCAATATTTTTATTTTCTTCACTTATAAAATATAAGACATGAAAGGGGAAGTGCATTTTCAGTTGTCGGCATGTTAGTTGTGTCACATAAGATGCAAATATGACTTTACAATTGTTTTTATTTAGAGAATATGTATGGTTTAAGAGAGATGAGTATAGGCACCAAGTTGACAATGGGTGGACTGTGATGGTTAAGGATGCATGTCAGTTTGGCTGGGCCATGGTTCTCAGTGCTTTGGAAGTTATGATGTAGTCATTCCCCATGATGAAATCCGATTTAATATAATCACCTGCATGATGAGATCTGCTATGAGCAATCAATCAATTCAAAGAGAGTTTCCTTGAAGTTATGGGCTGCATCCAATATATACAGATATTCTGATAGAGTTCTCCACTTTTTGCTAGATCTGGATGTTGCATCTGATTATTTGGACTTGAGCCAACAGCCTGCCATATTGCCTTTCGATCTTGGGATTCATCAGCCTCTGCAGCTTGTGAACCAGCAGCTTGCCATCTGACTTGCTGCCCTTGGGTTCCTTAGTCCCTGCAGCTACGTGAATCAGGAGATGCCTCCAGTTGGATATCTGCCCCATGGCTGTGGGACTTGCCAGTCTTTATGGGTGCATGAACCATTTCTTTGAGATAAATCTTTTTACATACATACATACATAAGCTTCACTGGTTTTGGTTTTCTAGAAAACCCAGCCTAAGACACCTACCACCCTTCCAATCTCTTACCTCATTGTTGAAAAATTTATACTCTCGCTCACTGAGAGTTTCCCTCCCACTATTTTTGCTATCATTCTTTGTGTTTTTAATATGGATAAGATGGATAATTTGTCCAATATTTTGTCCTTTCCTCCAGTAATTTTATCTTCCATTGTGTCTTAGCTCCTCAGTCTCTTCATATGCCTTGTTGCAGATACATACATCTCTAAAATCTCAATTTTAGTCATCTCACATGGATCACTTCTTCCTCTTTTTCCAGCTTATTTACTCTAATATCCCCATGTCAATGATTTATTTATTTACTCTACTGGAAGTAATGGTAATGGTAATGGTAAGTACTGGTAGTACTTCCCTTCACTGATTCTATCACTTTTTTTTACTGTCCATCACTCCCCATATGTCCTCACTCTCCTCCTTTTTCCAAGATTTCATAATCCAGGTTTATAATTACTCCCCTGAACATACCTTTCAATCCTTTTTTCCTTTCTCTATGCTGTTCACCTTTTAAATCACAATTCTGATTAAATCCACATTTTCATATTCTCCTTCACTGCCTCCCAGGGATAGATTACCCAACAAGCAAGGTAAGCACGTGTTTAGGGTATCAACAAAAGAGAGGCACCAGTTGTCCAAGCAGGCAGGACACACGGAAAAGTGAGTGACACAGTGGAAGGGAACTGACATGGCGCTAAAGGAAATTGATAACAGTTCCAGAGCATGAGAATGTGCCAGCCAGAAATAAAGTTCTCATAGGGTCATGAGGCCTCTATGTATAAGGTGGTTTTAGCTATAAAACTCATACCACTTCAACACCTTTGTTGATAATCTGTCTCCTATAATCCTTTCTCATGTAATATAAACGTCTTGTCTTGGTAGGTCTCTCGGAAGTATACTGTTTCTTTCTAATAAATAAGAGGTGGGGGTGGGTTATTGTGTGTAACTCTTGCAACCTTTGTCCAATATGGAACTTGATTCATTATGAGTGGTTACTGGGCAAAGATGGATTATATTAGTAGATAACAGGTCTCTGGTTCATTTTGAGAGAACTGTCTTGTACATCCACATCCCTCATGTAGCAACTGGAGCCAGGAGGGCCAGCAATGCTCTTTGCCAATATACAAACACAAAGGTATGCTCTTGTACATGTCCTGATAAATAACTAATGGAAACTCTGGTCCCAGATGACATGCAAATATGAGGGAAGGCGAATAAGTTGACCACTGCAATTAATTCAATTAAGTTGCTTTTTAATGATATAGCATGTACATATAGAGTTATGTCCTAAGTTTTGTAGACAATAATATTTATATCACTTTAAAATATGTTTGGTATACATGTGGTTGCAATCTAGCATACACTTAATATAGTACTAACATGGGTAATAATTTAATATAATACTAACATAGCCAATGTCCGAAAAATAATGGAAATATTTATGTAACAGGAAAAGCTTTAATTTATTTATCAAATAAGTTTCATTCTTTATTGTCTCTTGCATGGGACACAGTGCTTGGTATTACTCTACAAATGCTAGTAAATTAGATTTTAGGGACATTAAGAGGCTGTAAAATTCAATTTTTATCACACAAAATATTTTTCTGTTTTGCGACAATGAGTTTGTAACTAAAGTCATCTTCTAAGAAAGCAATAAAGGGCTTTTATCAGAACATTACATTTATATTTTATCAAAACATTTATGTATCTTCATGTAAGGAAATTGAACAATTCCTTGAGGAAATAAATTAAATGAATATTTAGATAATAAACATTATTTAAATGTATTTTATTTTCCATTTCCCTTCAGACTGATTTCTTTTAAGAACTCCACTGATATTGTTATGACTCCCCCCAAAAAAGTTGCTTGTTGAGAAGTTGTGCTATTGTTACATCAACTATGCACATATCTCCAAATATGGGATTTGAACAATTCCACAAATAAAATGTCTAGTTTATAAATTTTGTATGCAAAAAAATTATATTTTTATTTCATTTTGGACTGGTCAGGTATAACTTCATATTCAGTTCTCTTTCTTCACCACATAGGAACATGCCATCAGCACTATAATCACATGAGTAGTGATATATTCGGTCCTACACAAAGTGATGGGAGCTCTGGTAGCATAGTGGCTAAGGCACTTGACTGCTAACCAGAAGGCTGGCGGTTCAAACCCACCAGCCACTCCTCGGAAGGAAGGTTGGGCAATCCTACTTCCGTAGTGATACTGCCTTGGAAACCCAAGGAGGGGTCGCTATGAGTCAGGGTTGACTCAACGGCACATAACAACAACACACAAAGTGAAACAAAACCATCTTTAGATTGTGCATCCTCATATATGTATCATGCTCTTTGTGATCACTCTCATGCCCATCAGGTATCAGCAGTAGTCCAATGAACTGTGAAGATGTAGTATTAAAGGATAGAAAGTGAGTGTGTAAGTTTTTAAGTATTATTTGAAGAAGAAAATACTTGTGGACATCAGCAAAGGACCTGCAAACAGACACTGTATGACAAACTAATGAAATTGTTTCCAATTGCCTAGTACATATTATTTCTTTTGACTATCTCAGACCTGAAGAACAAAATTACATGTTCCAAATCAAGTTTTTTACTTACAAATTTTCAAATATAAATTTTTGTGTTAATGTCCAAATGAATAAAAAAATTGTAAATTTTTATAAATTTTGCTTGCTTTATAAATTTTGTCTTCAATTATTCAAATTTATTTGCTATGAGAGAGCCAAATTTAAAAATGACTTAAGTTTATATCCAGGTGAAATGAAATGGCAACAACTAAGCAGAGTGCCACAACTAAAGCTCACAGAAGATATAAAGAAAAGATTTTGTGAATCCTTATAGACAATAACAAAATTAACTTCCTTTTAAAAGAGGAGAGTTCTTCTATTGAACACTGAAGTTTAATGGGTGCAAATTGTTGTACTAGTATCGCTAGTACTGAAATTACTAATAGCAATATGAATATAATAGAATTTGTTCCAGGTTCTGCACTTATTCCTTGCTGTAGTAAAAAAAATTAATAATGATGTAGAAAGTGAAACTACTTTAGCATTGGAAAGTGTCACATCAGTAGACCCCATAAATAATAGAAATACAGATCCTGCTTTGTGGAGTACTTTTGATATAAATGATATAATGATATCAATTGATCAAAAGAGGGCCAAGTGAGTGTCAACATTATAGTGGACCATTTGAAAACTTGTGTCAAAAATTTCTGGATGGTAAGCAAACCAGGTTCTGTAGCCCGAATATATTTCTAGGGTGAAATGTTAATGGTGAAAATTATAAGAGGAAGTGGCTACTGTATTCTCTATCAATTGACTTTTTATATTGTTCTGTTTGCAAACCATTCACTTCTTAATCATTTAATTCTCAATTTTCTACAGACAGGTTTAGGGACTGGTGCAATTCAAATATGATTGATCAACATGAGAACAGTTCAATTCACAGAGACTATTTATTTATTTTCCAGTGTTCCCTTCCTTCCCCTTCCACCCCTGGTAATCAACAAAGAAAGTTTCTTTCCATATATAAACCTTTACTTGTCTTTTTACAATAATGAACTAATACAATATTTGTCTTTCTCAATTCACAGAGATTTTATGTTGTCATATTTAAACTGCAGACGTGGTTTCAGCTTAATTCATGAACTGGAAACACAAATTAATGAAGAATGTCAGTATTGGAAAGACATTTTGCAATGTGTTGTTGCTGTTATTATAACAGTCATTGAACATGGACTATCTTTTCAAGGAAGAAACAAAGTTTGTGTCCCCACAAAATTTTGTAGGGTTACTTGAACTTGGTACTTAGTTTGATCCATTTTTAGAAGCCTACATCTTGAAATATGGTAACACAGGAAAGGGGAACCTGTCATATATGTCTAAAACAGCATGTGAAGAATTAATAAATTAATAACTGATAAGGCTTAACTAACTATTTGCAGGGAAATAAGTATAGCTTGATGATATTTCAGTTTATCTGAACATTCTACTCCTGATCTTTCTCACTCAGATCAGCTCAGTATTGTTTTAAGATACGTATCTCCAACAGATGGAAAATCTGTGAAGCAATTTATCACATTAACTAGCTTAAAAATCACAGTGGTGAGGAAAATGTAAATCAAGTACTCCACTATTTATGTAAAGTTTGCAAAATTAATTTTTCTAAGTGCAGAGGCCAGTCCTACAACAATGCTGCCAATATGTCAGGGCATTAATAAGCCATGCAATAAAAAATTTTAGAACTTAATGGGTATGTCATTTTCATACCATGTATTGGGCATTCACTTAATCCTGTAGGATGTAGCACAGTAAATTGTTGTCCAGAAGCAACTGATTTTTTTTT
>NW_006921725.1:5807322-5817044 GCF_000298275.1 Orycteropus afer afer | reverse complement strand
CACTATGGAAGTAGGATTGCCCAACCTTCCTTCCAAGGAGTGACTGGTGGGTTTGAACCGCCAGCCTTCTGGTTAGCAGTCAAGTGCCTTAGGCAGCATTAGCATGAAACAATAAATGAGGAAGTGCTCCAGAAGTATTGAGTGCCAGAGATCAATTTCACATGACCATGTACTACACCATCATCGACACACTTGAATCTTGCATGAAAAGAAGGGTGAAAGTGTATGAAGTTCTTTCAGGTAGATTTTCCTTCTTAAACAATATGGATATGTCTGATGAAGAATTCATGAAGACATCCAAGAAATTAGTACAGGCTTATCCTGATGATTTATGTACAGGTCTTTGTAAAGAATTTCATTCTTACGTGAAAACTAAGAAAGAAAACTTCACTCATGTAAGCATCTATGATTCCATAATAGAATATAAAATAAATGTGTCCTTCCCAATGTTGAAAATACTTTATGCATATTCCTAACTTTAATGATCACTAACTGAACAACAGAATGCTCATCTTTGTCCCTATGTTGTTGTTGTTGTTATGTGCCGTGGAGTCAGACCCGACTCATAGCGACACCTCCTTGGGTTTCTGAGGCAGTATCACTACGGAAGTAGATTGCCCCACTTTCCTTCCAAGGAGTGGCTGGTGGGTTTGAACTTCCAGTCTTCTGGTTAGCAGTCAGGTAGGTGCCTTAGGCACTATGTTACCAGAGCTCCCTATAGAGACTCAAAAATCCTTAGCATATAACAAGGATTCAAGAAAGACTTGATTCATTATCCTTATTATGTATGGTAGTAGATATTGTTCAGCAGCTTAATTGTGACAAAATTGTTGAAAAATTTGTAAGAACAAAGAATAGAAAGAAATGTGTTTAATTATGTTAAAAATGAAAGATTTAGCTAAAATAAAAATATAGTGATTTAATATTTGTTTTCAGATTATTGAATTTTCTTTTATGATGTCTTTTCATTTGTTAATTTATAATTATAGCATTTACTGTGAAACAAGCATCAAAACTGAAGCATGAGCCATTTAAAGCAAAATTGGTGAATGTCAATATTTCATTGTGGAGATCAACAGAACTTTACACTGATTGTTGAAACAACTGAATTCACTGACACATTTTCTTTGTTGCAGAATATATAAAATATTCTTTTTGTAGAAAATATGGTATATACTAAAAACTTTAGTACCAACCATATACTAAAAATTTTATAATCCAATTCATCTCATTCCTTAAAAATAACACACAATTTTTGCATTCAATCACTAATATTATTGTTGTTAGGTGCCCTTGAGTCAATTCTGACTCATAGGGAGTCTATGTACAACAGAACTAAACACTGCCTGGGCCTGCACTATCCTCAAAATCCTTGCTATACTTGAGCCACTGTTGCAGTCACTGTGTCAATCCATCTCATTGAGGGTTTTCCCCTTTTTCTCTGATCCTCTGCTTTACCAAATATGATATTCTTCTCCAGGGACCAGTCCCTAATTGGTAGAAATCTTCAATTTATTTATCTATGCCTTTAGTGGTTGGTGCATAAATATGAATAATAGTACTATTAACTAGTCTTCCTTGTAAGAGTATGGATACTACACTATTACTGACAGCATTGTGCATCAGGATAGATCTTGAAATATTCTTTTTTATAATGAATGTGATGCCATTCCTCTTTGATTTGTCATTCCTGCCATAGTAGACCATGATTGCCTGATTCAAAATGGTCAATACCAACAGGCGTATGAGTTGAACATTTACCCGAGGTAGATACACTCCTTGGAGAGATCAATCATGGGAGAAAGAAGGGCTGTTTATGCACAGGGAGACAGCTCAGGGAGCAAGAGTGCATGGAGGGATGGACACAGGGAAGAGAAAACTATCAGGAGAAAGTGGGAGGGGACCTGTTGCATTGGGATAAATTGTAGTCAACGTCATGAGACAAAGTATATGTGAACTGTTGGAAAGTGAATTTGCTCTGTAAATTTTCTCCCAAATCACACACACACACACACACACACACAAAATGGTCAATGCTAGTCCATTTGTTTTGGTTCTGTAGTGCTGCTATAACAGAAATACCGTAAGTGGATCGCTTTAACAAACATGAATGTGTTTTCTTACAGTTTAGAAGGCTAGAAATCTGAGTTCAGAGTGCCAGTACTAGGGGCTAGATGGAGGCCCTGTGACCTTGGGCTTCAGCTCTGCGTTTCATTCCAGAACCACTGGAGCAAGCTAACGACTTCTGACTCACGCAGCTGTTGGCTGCTGAGGCTGACAAACTCAATCTACCGGTAAAATGGCACAATCTCAAGATCAGCAAACACTGTTGATTCAAATGTGCCAAAAAGCTAGAGACCTTCCTCAAACCTTCTCCATACATACTGGAAGCAGGCCATACCCTGAAGGCAAATAATTAGCTGCTCACAGCAGATTCTACCACAGAATTGATTCCAATCTCATCATGGGGAATAACTGCATCCAGCTGCCAAGCACTATAAACCATGGCCCAGCCAAGTTGACACACAACCTTAACGGCCACACCATTTCAGCTCACCAATGCCTATGATATCGATCTTTATGTGTTCCATTTCATTTTTGACAACTTCCAATTTCCTGAGAGTCATACTTTGTATATTCCACATTCCGATTATTAATGAATGCTTGCAGCTATTTCTTCCCATTTTGAATTGTGCTCCATCAGCACATGAAGGTCCCAAAACCTTTACTCCATTCATGTCATTAAAGTCGACTCTACTTTGAGGAGAGGCAGCTCTTCCTCAGTTGTATTTTGAGTGCCTTCCAACTTGAGGGGCTCATTTTATGGCATTACATCACACAATGTCTCAGGGCAATTCATAACGTTTTCCAGTAATATATCAGACAGTATTTTACTGCTATTCATAAGGTCTCCAGTGGCCTAATTTTCAGAAGTGGATGTTCCTTACTTCCCAGCCTGTCAGTCTGGAAGCTCCACTGAAACCTTTCTGTCATGAGGGATGCTGCTGGTATTTAAAATATTGGTGTCATAGCTTCCAGCCTCACAGCAACACAAAGCCACCTCAGTATGACAAATTGACAGATGAGTAGTGGTGCTAATATTATTTTAAAAAAAACCTCACTGCCATCGAGTTGATTCTGACTCATAGTGATCCCCATTGGGTTTCCGAGGTGGTAAATCTTCACGGAAGTAGATTGCCCAGTCTTCCCTCTGTGGAGTGACTGGGGGCTGTGAACTGCCACCCTTTTGGTTAGCAGTCAAATGCCTTAGCCACTACACCACCAGATCTCCTTGCTAATATTACAGTCACATTTAAAAACAAGTTACATCACATATAACTAAGACACACACATATCCATCATGCCTCTGTCAGTTTGGTATTTTCAATCTCATATGCATGTGAAAGCTGGACAATGAATAAGGAAGATCAAGGAATTGATGCATTTGAATTGTGGTGTTAGTGAACAACACTGAAAATATGATGGACTGCCAGAGAATAAACAAATTTGTCTTAGAAGCAGTACAACCAGAATCCTTCTAAGAAGCAGAATGACCAGACTTCGTCTCACAACCTTTGGTCATGTTGTCAGAAGGGACCAGTTCCTAGGAAAAGATATTATGCTTGATAAAGCAGAGGGTCAGTGAAAAAGGGGAAGATCCTCAATGAGATCGATTGATGCAGTGGCTATAACCATGGGCTCAAGCATAGCAAAGATTGTGAAGATGGTGAGGACTGGGCAGTGTTTCATTCTGTTGTACATAGGGTCATTATGAGTCAGAGAAGACTCTATAGCACATAATAACAATATATATATATATATATACACACACACATACATGCATATATATGTATATAAAAATGTGTAGATATAGGCACATACAGATATGTACAAATACAGATTTATTGTTGTTGCTGTTAGGTGCCATCAAGTCTATTCTGACTGATAACAACCTAATGTACAACAGAACAACACACTGCCCTGTCCTGCGCCATCCTCACAACACTTACTATGCTTGAGCTCATCATTGCAGCCACTGTGTCAACCCATCTTGTTGAGGGCCTTCCTCTTTTTCTCTGACCCTTTACTTTACCAAGCATAATAGTCTTCTCCAGGGACTGGTCTCAATGACCAAAGTAGGTGAGACGAAGTCTGGTCATTCTCTTTTCTAAGGAGCATTCCAGCCACATTTTTGGCCAGACCAATTTGTTGGATACATGTATATCTAATATACACATATATGCTGTTGGTAGGTGCCATCAAGTTGACTCTGAATCATAGCCACCCTACATAGAACAGAACAAAAGACTGCCTGGTCCTGGGCCATCCTCACTATCATTGTTGTGCTTGAGCCCATCATTGTAGCCACTATGTCAATCCATCTCTTTGAAGGTCTTCCCCTTTTTTGCTGACCTTCTACTTACATACATATATATGTATAAAACATATATATAACATATATATACAAAACATATAAACATAAAACTCACATATACCATTCAAATATGTGAGTGAGCAGAGGAGAGAGCACCACAGATGATCAGCGTTCAGTGCCTTCACATGTCTTAACCCAGCCCTGCTGCCCCAAACCGCTGATCATGGTTGAGGGGAGGGGGAAATAACCCAAAACATGCACACAACCCTTGCTTGCTTTAAATTAATGACTCCTGATCTCATGGGTTTTCAACATTGCCCAGTAAACCTACAACATTTCCCTAGTCAATTCATTCTCCCAGTTGCTTAAATAATTATTTCACACTTATTCCTCTCCCTGGTAGGAGCCAAAATTCACTCTCACACTTAGCAATGGCCTTGCTTTTTATTCCACTGGGGAAATAGGTGCAGTCTACTGATCTCCCTGCAACTGTTCATTCCTCTTGCTCTACCTCCCCTCTTGTTAACAGAAGAAACACTGTCTGTCTGTATCAAAGATCAACCTCTCCACTTATGCACAGCTTCCTGTTGTCCATCCAAGAACTTTGCTTCTGCTTTAAAGCCCTTCTATTCTAGTATCACACATTTCCCCTTCTCTACTAGATTGCTCCCAGCAGCATACAGACTTGATGAAATATCTCTAGTGCAAAAAACCAAAATAAATAAATAAAACAAAAAACAAACAGCAAAACATCTCCCTTAAATGCACATTTCCCTCCATACCCATCTTTCTATTCCTGTTTCGAATAAAGTTTCTTGAAATTGTTCTTTTCCAGAGCATCTAAAGAGATTATTCATAATTGTAAATCAAGCAATCAATCCTCCAAGATTTTCTCTAATCTGAAAGCTGTAGTCTTTGATATTCATCAGTAAATGCTTTTTTCAGGTTCTAGCAGAGCTTCCAGACTAAGAACAGACTGGGAAGAAGGACCTGACAATCTACTTCTGAAGAAACTGGCCCATGGAAACCTTATGGATAGCTGTGGAACTTTGTCTAATATAGTGTCAGAAGATGAACACCTCAGGTTGGAAGGTACTCAAATTATGACTAGAGAAGAGCTGCCTCCTCAAAATAGAGCAAACTTTAATGATGTGGATGGAGTAAAGCTTTCAGTCCATTGATTTATTCATGTGGCATGATTAAAAATGAGAAGAAACAGCTGCAAGCATCCATTAATAACTAGAATGTCAAATGTACAAAGTATGACTCTAGGAAAATTAGAAGTTGTCAAAAATGAAATGGAACATTTGAAGATCAATGTCCTAGGCTTTATTATGTGGACTGGTTTTGGCTATTTTGGATTGGACAGTTATATCCTCTCCCATGCCAGGAATACAAATTGAAGGGGAACAGTGTCACATTCATTGTCAAAAAGAACATCTCAAGATCTATCCTGAATGCAACACTGTCAGTGATAGGATAATATCCATATACCTATAAGGAAGACAAGTTAATATGGCTATTATACAAATTTATGCACCAACCACTAATGCCAAAGATGAGAATAAATTGACAATTTTTACCAACTTCTGTAGTCTGAATTTGATCAAACATGCAATCAAGATATATTGATAAATACTGGTGATTGGAACATAAAAGTTGGAAACAGAAAAGAAGGATCACTAATTGGAAAATATGACCTTGGTGATTGAAACAATCCGGGAGATCTTGTGATAGAATTTTGCAAAACCAACAACTTATTCCTTGCAAATACCTTTTTCAATGACATAAATGGTGACTATACACGTTTGCCTCACTAGATGGAACACACAGGAATTAAATAAACTACATAGGCAGAAAGAAAGAGATGATGGAGAAGCTCAATATCATTAGTCAGTACAAGACCAGAGGCCAACTCTGGAACCAACCATTAAACGCTCTTATGCAAGTTCAAGTTGAAGCTGAAGAAAATTAATTAGCCAAGGTATGACCTTGAGTATATCCCACCTAAATTTAGAGACCATCTTTAGAATATATTTGACAAATTGAACACTAGTGACTGAAGACCAGATGAGTTGTTGGTTGACATCAAGGACATCATACATGAAGAAAACAAAGGTCATTAAAAAGACAAAAAAGAAAAAAAATACCAAAATAATGTCAGAAGAGACTCTGAAATTTGCTCTTGAACAGAGAGTAGCTAAAGCAAATGGAAGAAATGATGAAGCAAAATAGCTGAATAGAAGATTTCAAAGAGTGGCTAGAGAAGATACTCACTATTGTCGAGTTGGATCCGACTCACAGCAACCCCTCCTTAGATTTCTGAGGTGGTATCACTACAGAAGTAGACTGCTAAACCTTCCTTCTGAGGAGTGGGTGGTGGGTTTGAACCACCAGCCTTTTGGTTAGCAGTCAAATACCTTAGGCACTATGCTATCAGAGCTCCCAGAAAGGATAAGTAAAGTATTATTATGAAATGTGCAAACACCTAAAGTTAGAAAACAAAAAAGGAAGAACTTGCTTGGCATTTCTCAATGTGATAAAACAGAAGAAAAAAAAAATTAATACTGAAGGATCATTTGGTGAAAATTTGAAGGATACAGGAAGCAGCAAAAGAAGATGGAAGGAATACACAGTCATTGTACCAAAAAGAATTGGTTGATATTCAACCATTTCAGGAAGTAGCATATGATTAAGAACCGGTGGTACTGAAGGAGGATGTTCAAGCTGCACTGAAGGCTTTGGTGAAAAACAAGAGTCCAGGAATTGACAGAATACCAACTGAGATGTTTCCAAAAATGGATGCAGCACTGATGGTGCTCACTCATTTATGCCAAGAAATTTGGAAGAAAGCTACCTGGACAATCGACTGGAAGAGATCTTTATTTTACACATTTGAAAGAAAAGTGATCCAACAGAAGGTGGAAATTATCAAACAATATCATTTATGTCATATACAAGTAAATTCTGCTGACAGTAATTCAAGATTGGTTGCAGCAGTACATTGACATGGAATATCCAGAAATTCAAGCCAGATTCAGAAGAGGATGTGGAAGGAAGGATATCACTGCTGATGTCAGGTAGACTTTGACTGAAAGTAGAGAATACCAGAAAGATGTTTATCTGTGTTTTATTTACTATGCAAAGGCAGTTTGGATAACAAATTATGAATAACACTGAGAGAAATGGGAATTCCAGAACACTTAATTGTGTTCACACAGAACCTGTACATAGACCAAGAGGCAGTTGTTTGAACAGAACAAAGGTAAGCTGCATGGTTTAAAATCAGCAAAAGGGTACGTCAGGGATGTATCCTTTCATCACACTTATTAAATCTGTATGCTGAGTAAATAGTCTAAGAAGCTGGACTATATGGAGAAGAATGCACCATCAGGATTGAAGGAACACTCATTAACAACCTGCTATATACAAATGACACATTGCTTGTTGAAACTGAAGTTGACTTGAAGCATTTACTGATGAATATCAAAGACTACAGCTTTCAGTACGGGTTACACCTCAACATAAGGAAAACCAGAATCTTCACAAATGGACAAATTAGTAATATCATGATAAACAGAGAAAAAATTGCAATCGCCAAGGATTTCATTTTACTTGGGTCCACAAAGAAAGCAGCAGTCAAGAAATCCAAATGAAATAAAACCCAAAATCACTGCTATTGAGTCGGATCCAACTCATAGTAACCCCTCCTTGGGTTTCTGAAGCTGTATCACTACGGAAGTAGATTGTCCAACCTTCCTTCCAAGGAGTTGCTGGTGGGTTTGAACTGCCAGCCTTCTGGTTAGCAGTCAAATGCCTTAAGCACTATGCCACCAGAGCTCCCAGTCAAGAAATCAAATGTATTGAATTTGGCAAATCTTCTGCAAAAGATCCCCTTAAACTGTTAAAAACATAGATATCACTTTGAGGACTAGGGTGCACCTGACTCAGGCCATGATATTTTCCATTGCTTCATATGCATGCAAAAGTAGGAATAAGGAAGAGATCAAAGAAGAATTGATGTATTTCAATTATGGTGTTGGCAAAGAATATTGGTTATACCATGGTCTGCCAGAAGAATGAATGAATTTATCTTGGAGGAAGTATAAGTAGAATACTCCTTTGGAATGATGATGGTGAGACTTTGTTTCACATACTTTGGACATGTTATTAGGAGAGAATAGTGCCTGGAGAAGGACATTGTGCTTGGTAAAGTAGAAGGTTAGCAAAAAATGGTAAGACCCTCAATGAAATGGATTGACACAGTGGCTACAATAAAGAGATCAAACATAACAACACTTTTGAGGATGGTGCAGGACCAAGCAGTGTTTCATTGTGCCGTACATGGGGTCACTATGAACTGGAACCAATTTGCTGGCACCTAGCAGCAACAACAACATAATAGAGTGCTATCAATTACATTCATCCTATTTTGTATCCATCACCCATAATCTTTGCCAATTTCCCAACATCATAAACAAAAATTCACTGCTTCCAAAGCAATGAGATTCCTTTTCTTAGCATGTGTGGTAGTTAAGGTTATGAGTCAGCTAGGCTTGGCCTGGTTTTGAGCGGCTGGGCCGCTGGGTATAATGATTCCCTATGGTGAGATTGGTAACCACCTCCATGGTGGAATCTACTGGAGCAGCTGAGTAGCTGCCTTAGGGATGTGGTCTACTTCCAGTATATAAGAAGTGTTGAGGAAGGTCTGCAGTTTTTGGTACGCTTGAATCCTGCATGTAGCTGAGTCATTGTTCAGCAGCCTGCCATGTTGTCTGCCAATCTTAGGGTTCTTAATGGACTTGAATCAACGGCCTACCTTGTGATTTGGTAATATCGGGACTGTGCCTTTTTTTACTTGTTGACCTTGGGTTTGTCAGCCTCAGCAGCCAGCAGCTGTCTGAATAAAGAAAAGCCTCCAGCTCCAGTGGGCTGGGAACAAGAGGGAAAGCTGAAGCACAAGGTTGAGGGGCATTTACTCAGCCCCTAGAGGTTGGAGCTTTGAACTTGGACTTCCAGCTTCCAAAACTGTAAGAGAATAAACTCCTGCTTGTTAAAGCTATTCCATTTGTGGTATTTCCTTTTAGAGTGACACTATATAACCAAAACAGCAGGTTTAAAAATTTTTCTTTGACCCTCCTTCTCCACCACTCAGACCTTAGTTCAGGTCCTTTATATTCTCCTGTTGTGGTGATTATAGCATTCTCTACATTCCCAACCATTCTGCTACAGGAGTGGAGCGTTCATGAAAATGACCATATTAACCTCTAATCCCAGTCTAAGACCTCTTTATTGTCTTCTCCATTGCCCAGAGGATGTAATCCACAGTCTTTGACATGGCATTAGC
>NW_006921725.1:5803651-5806987 GCF_000298275.1 Orycteropus afer afer | reverse complement strand
GTTTTAGAGTCATTTGAAAGGTTTCCTCATTCACATGTACAGCAATTAATATTAAAATTATGCTGGGAGCTCAGCAGAGGCTGAGATCTGGGGGCTCTTGTTTCCCCTCCATGTAGGTCTCCCCATGTGGCCTGGACTCCCTCAGTCAAAACATAGTGACATAGGGTCCCAAACAGACTAGGTATTAGTGGCATGGCCTTTTCTAACCTAGCCTTAGAAGCCATGCAGCACACTTCTGCTATGCTCTGTTAGTTAGAAACCAGTCACTAAAATCAGCTCATCTTCAAGGGGAAATAATTAGAGTTCACCTCTTGTTGCGAAGAGTGTCATGTATGTACAATGAGGGAAGAAAGTGATGGTGGCCATCTTTGGAGGCTAGCCACCACAGCCCCAAATGTCTTCTCCACTTCCACTCCACTTCTATTACTCTTCTCCACTAGCAAACACACCATTTACCTTTCAAGATCCACTTTATGCCTGATCCCATGCCTGGAGATTAATTAAGTCCTCCCCACCATGGGATTACTGCTCCCATGTGAGCCTCTCTCTTCACATCTACAACATGTTATTTAACTTACCTGTTTACACTTCTGGCTCTTCTACTAAACTGTAAACACTTTAGGACCCAAGTCTGTGTTTTATCATCAGTACCTAGGGGACTGCCACATGCATGAGAACCAGCTAACCAATTGTTATAGAGTCAATGATAATTCACGGCAACCTCAGATGTGTCAGAGTAGAACCATGTTCCATGGGGTTTGCAATGGCTGATGTTTTGGAAGTAGATCACCAAGCCATTCTCCTGAGGCACCTCTGGGTGGACTCACACTTTTAACATTTTGGTTAGCAGCTGAGCGAACTATTGTTCACATCAGCCAGGGACTCCAGATACAAGGTAGACCTTTAAAAGCATTTGTTGAATAATAATGATAATGATGTTGTTGTTGTTGTTATATGCCATTAAGTTGGACCCAACTCATAGCGACCCCTCATTGGGTTGCTGAGGCAGTATCACTATGGAAGTAGATTGCCCAACCTTCCTTCCGAGGAGTGGCTGGTGGGTTTGAACTGCCAGCCTTCTGCTTAGCAGTCAAGTGCCTTAGGCACTATGTTACCAGAGCTCCCAATAATAATGATAATAGTAATAAAATCTAATTCTTTGTTTTCAAGAATTAGATTCACCAGAAACGTGCTTCACACAATTGGTATTTGAGAGAATGAAGCCCCAATGGAGACACTGACAAGTAAGTTTTAGGAAGCTCATCCTTGAGATGTACAAGCCTAGGTCTGCTGAGTTTTAGTGGGATTTCATAGGACTCTGAGCACACTTAAGACAAAAGAGAAAAAAATTACCTCAGTGTCAGGAGAGATTTTAAAGTTTTTTGAAGAGGTCTAGGGTCACAGCAGTAAATGGAACCTTCAGCTGAAGAAAAGGGGAATTTTGAACATTGCTGAGCTTTGCAAGTGATGGCAGGCTGGAAACGCCTTTGGAGGTAGAAAAAGCTTTCATGTTTTTTTTTTCCTCAGTGAACTCCAGCTGTTTGTGGTAAGAGCCCACAGGGCGCCAGGGTACCCACTGAGATAATGGTCAGGCTCTGGAGCCCCAGCTGACACCGAGACTGGGAATTATCCCAGAAGTTTACTGACTGATCAAGTGCATAATAAATTAAGAAAATGTTTAGCCAGAAGTGATAAGAAAATCTGAAATATTTCTCCGTTCAGATTTAATTTTCTAAGCAATAAAGTTCCTAATATTAACAAAGGTGGTGAGGCTCCTAAATTATTATTTTTTTAATCTTTTAAATTTCTTTGAGTATCTCATTCCAATGACTAATCAGGAGATGACACCAAAATAGCAGGTGAGTTGAATTGTTCCATCAGCATTACAAAGCCAATATTTTAAAGATTCAGTCCTTTTGTACTTAATTTCCTCATTAGCTTTTAAAACAGAAATATAAAGGTTAAAAGCTACCACATTTCTAGAATTCAAGTGTTTAAAATTCTACTACCAACCTGGAAACAATTTCAAAATTACAGACGTAGTTTTTAAATTTATTTTTGGTGGGGGAGTGTTCTGGTTACCTGGTGCCGATTTAACAAGAAATACACCACAAATGGGATGGCCTTAACAAACAGGAGTTTATTCTTATAATTTGGAGGCTTTAAGTCTAAGTTCAAAGTGCCAGGCTCTAGGGGCTGGGTGAAAGCCCCTCAACCTTGGTGTCTATCTCTGCCTCCTGCTCCCGGCCCACTGGAGCTAGAGGCTTTTCTTCACTCAGACAGCTGTTGGCTGCTGAGGTTGAGAAGCTCCAAGGTTGACAAGTAAAAAGGCACAGTCCCGATGATACCAATCTACACAGAAGGCCATTAACTTAAGTCTACTGTAAGTCCTAAGGTCAGCAGAGTATAGCAGGCTGCTGAGCAACGACACGGCTACATGAAGGTCCAAGCATGCCATAGGGTAAAGACCATTCTCAAAGCTTCTCCTTACATAGAGGAAGCAGACCACATCTAAAACGCAGCTACTCAGCTGCCTGTGGTAGATCCCACCACGGAACTGATTGCCTGTTTTATCATGGGGAGTAACTACCACCAGCTGCCCAGCCACTCAAAAAGGCCCAGCCAAGTTGACCCACAAACATAACTACCACAGGGAGTCTTCAATAATTTTTATTTAGTGAGTAAAGACCTCTTGAGACCGAAGAAGTGAGAAAACCTCTGTGAATTATTTCATCCTGACTGGTCCATCTCTTGCCATGACCTCATAAGGAGCCATTGTTTTGAAAAGACAGACTTTGTAGAGAGCATAAAAGTTAAGAGTCTGATAAAATCTAGCATATATTAACTAAAAGAAGTTCTGGTGGTGTAGTGGGTAAGGCATTTGGCTGTTTACCAGAAGGTTGGCACTTAAAACCCACCAGCTGCTCCACAGGAGGAAGATGAGGCAATCTACTTCTATAAAGATTTACAGCCTTGGGAACCCAGTGATAGTCACTGTGACTCAGAATTGACTCGATGGCAGTGTGTTTTATACATTAACTAAAGCGACACTATGACAAATCTTATGATGTGTTCCTTTTTTTAAAATTCAACACTGCATGGTGGAGGCATAACTAGTGTCTTCATAAAACCTAAGCTAAGGTTTATTTCATGCTGTTGGTAATGTATGAAACAACTGTTTTATGAATACATCTGATCTTTAAGCGGGTGTACTAAATTGGACTATGAAGAAGCTCTGGTTTTTCCTAGCAGTGATAGGGGGGCTGGGGAGAGTTATGAATGGGGAAGGGCAGTTGGGAAACATAAAGATTCTTGTATTTCTTTTTTTTTTTTTTT
>NW_006921725.1:5774287-5778834 GCF_000298275.1 Orycteropus afer afer | reverse complement strand
GTAAGGAAAGTCTCACTTTATCATTCATCTTTTTCAAAATTTTCTGGCTAGTCTTGCTCCCTTCCCATATTAAATTTAGAATCACTTTGGTGAAGTTAAAAGAAATTCCATTGCTATTTTAATTGAAGTGCATTCAAGCTATATGTTATTTTTGAAGGAGTTAACATTGAATCCTTTTTAGTTAGTATGCCTCTCCATTTCGTCAGATTTTCTTTGGGATCTTTTTGTAAACGTTATAGTATCACTCATATTGGTATTGTATATTTCTTAGTAAGGTGCCTAGCAGTTTTATCTTTTTGTTCCTACCACGAAAGAAATGTGTTCTCAATATTAATTTGAGAGCATTCATATGTTTCATCTCACATTAATTCTAGAACATTTTCAGTTCATTATCTAATATTTGCTATATAAATAGTAACATAATTTTCAAAAAAATGATAATTTTCTCTGTGTTCCAATAGCTATATCTTTCTATTTTTGTGTGTGTAAATCAGAAATTACAAGACAATAGACTTTATTTTGTTCCTTGCTATACCCCCAATGCCTAGACAGAAAAATGAACTTAACTGTATATTTGAATAAAGAAATGAATTTTGAGTAATTATAGTAGACATCCTTGCTTTAATCGGATTTTAACAGAAGTATTTATAGTATTTTACCATTGAGTATGATATTATCCTTTGGTTTGATACAGGTATTCATCTTTTTATTCTTAATTTTTAGACACCTTAAAATTTAGAATGGAAGTAAACCTTTTTTTTTTTTAATCAAATGTCTCTTTGGTGTATATTGACATTATTCTGTAATATTTCCTATTTCTTTTCATGGTTTTATGTAATACTTTAGCAAATTTCCTGTAACAAATTATGGTTGGTAATGGTAGATTATTATTTTGATAGATCACATACTATATTCAGATTTTCACATGAAGTTTCAAAATTAGTTTAGAGCATCTGAAAGTTTAAACACTTGTCCCTGAGTTCACTTCCTGTACTTGCTTCCTCATGTGGCGTGGCACATGCTCCTGAAAGTAATGGAACTGATATAAATCAAATCAAACTTGTTGCCATCAAGTCAATTCTGAGTCATAGTGACCATAAAGGACCGAGTAGAACCACTTCAGAGGGTTTCTAAGGCTATACATCTTTACAAAAGCAGATTGCCTCATCTTTCTCCTGCAGAGCAGCTATTGGATTCGAACTGACAACCTTTTCGTTAGTAGCTCAATGCTTTAACCACACCATCACCAGAGTTCCTGAACTGATACCAGAAGGCATAATATTACATAGTCCCTAAGGAGCTGGGGTCCTGGTTTTAAACATGGGAAATCAATTCTCATTTTCTTCAAATCCTCTGAAGCCATGTCTAACATTCAGTTGTGTCTTTCAGCTATCACTCATAAACAGTTGGACAATTGTCCTTGGTTACAGTGATGTTTGATGTCATCGTTAAGTCAAAGCACTTCCAACAATCCCTAACCACCTTTGGATTCTCTTTTCTATGGTCACTTCCTTGAAGGAGACTTGAGCTATCATGAAACTTGCTTTTTCACGTTTTTGTGGGATAATTTTATTGATATTGTAATTTACTTGATACAGGTCCAGTATGCATTTACATACACTTTATTGGGTATTATAAGTCAAAACCATTCATCAGAATCCAGGATATGATAAAGAGAGGAGTATACAATACATGTGCAGAGTATAACTGCACTGGGTTATTTGGGAGCATCCTACCTGTCTCAATGTTAACCAGATGGTATCCTAACACTTATTGATTAAGAAACATACGAGTTCTCACTGCTTCAAGTATAGAATAATGCTCAGAGCATTGGGAAAATTATCTAGTAACTCTTTTGTGTTTTGAAAAATATCTCAGACAAATAGTTTTTTAACTAATCAGTCTTACTCATGACAACATTAAGCAGAATATACATGTTTCAAACTACACCCCAAAGACAAATAGAAATAATTTTTTTTAGTAATACAACATTTGGAATGATAGAAAATAATGTTGCTTTCTTGCAGATAATTTAAAGGAGCCCTGGTGATGTATTGGTTAAGAGCTTGGCTACTAACTGTAAGGTGGGAGATTTGAGGCCACTAGCCGCTCCATGGAAGAAAGATGTGGCAGTCTACTTCTGGAAAGATTATAGGCTTGGAAATTCTATGGGTGTTTTGGTTACCTCTGTGCCATTCTAACAGAAAATACCCAAATGGGATGGCCTTAACAAACAGGAGTTTTATTCTCTTACAGTTTGGAGGCTTTAAGTCTGAGTTCAAAGTGCCAGGCTCTAGGGGCTGGGTGAAAGCTCTTCAATCTTGGCTTCAGCTCTGTCTCCTGCTCCTGACCCACTGGAGCTAGAGGCTTTTCTTCACTCAGACAGCTCCTGGCTGCTGAGACTGACAAGTCCAAGGTTGACAAGTAAAAAGGCACAGTCCCGATGTTGCCAAACCACACAACAGGCCATTAATTCAAGTTCATCGAAAGTCCCAAGGTCGGCAGAGCATGGCAGCATGCTGAACTATCACATGGCTACATGCAGGGTTCAAGTGTGCCACCAAGCTAGAGACCATTCCCAAAACTGTTTCTTATATACAGGAAGCAGACCACATCCCTAAAGCAGCTATTCAGCTGCTCTAATACATTCCACCATGGAGTTTATTACCAGTCTTACCATGGGGAATAACTACATACAGCTGCCCAGCCACTCAACAAGGCCTACACAAATTGACACACAAACTTAACTACCACAATGGGGCATACTGTGTCCTATAGAGTTGTTATGAGTCAGAATCAACTCAATGGCAAGGGGTTTGGTTTTTGGTTTTTAGATGATTTAAAGTTGACTGTAACTTAGGTACAGTTTTATATGAATATGATGGATTAAGAAGAGTCCAAAATAATGTTTGGTTTGTTGTTACTTGCCGTCGAGTCAGCCCTGACTCATAGTGACCCCTCCTTGGGTTTTCGAGGCAGTGTCACTACAGAAGTAGGATTGCCCAACCTTCCTTCCGAGGAGTGGCTGGTGGGTTTGAACCGCCAGCCTTCTGGTTAGCAGTCACGTGCCTTAGGCACTATGCTACCAGAGCTCTTAATGTTTGGTTTAGTAAAGGTTATCTTTTCAGCCATACCGTGGGTGGGGTTTGTGGGAACATTTCTGGTATTTTTAGACTGTTAGGATGTGCCTAACTAAGTTGACCTTTGATCAAATGTTTATGCCTCATTCAATAAATATGGCATTCTGGCACATTCTAGAAGTGCAAGAAATATTTGTAGAACAAATAAATAAATGTTATTTTGATAATGCATATTTCTTCTACCAGAAGACATAGATGATTATGTTTGAGTAAATGTGAATAAAATGACCAACTTTCCTTAACTACTCATTTGTGCGAACACTATAATACTTGAAATAAGGAATTAAGAAGAAAATCATAGAACATCAAATTCTATAAAATTACTTAAAATAAAAAATTGTGGCCAGAGACCATGGTAGGAGTAGCTCAGAAAATTACTCACTCAAGGTTTACATTAGCACATTCTCTTTCCGTCATATCTTTTCTTTATTAACAGATGGGAATGGGTTGGGGATGAACTTGAAATTCAAAATGGGCTTCAGGGAAGATCAATAAAAATGACGAGCAGTTTGGATATATGATTATGAAGAAAGGCTAAGGGAATTAGGATGTTGGATAGGTGAAAAGGAGAATGAGGAAAACTTATTATTTGTCTTCAAGGATATGAGAAGTTATAACAAGGAAGGTGCTGATGATCTGTTCTTCACTGCCACGGAGGGCAGAACCAATAAAATAAAGGACATTTTGTAAAGAAGAAATAGAACTCCATGGTGAGGCCTATTACATATAAGTTTCTATTACCCCCCCCCCAAAAAAAGAGCTCTAGTGGTGTAGTAGGTAAGGCATTTGGCTGCTAACCAAAAGCTCCACAGTTCAAACCCACCAGCTGCTCCATGGGAAGAAGATGAAGCAATCTACTTCCATAAAGATTTACAGCCTTGGAAACTCAATGGGACTATTACGCTAAGAGTTGTAATTAACTGGTTGGCAGTGGGTTTGGGGGTTTTGGGTTTATTACCAAGACGAAGTAGGAGATAGTCGTTGACAAAGTGTTGTGCCCCCGCCACTTCTTTCAGCAACATCATCATTACATGGAAATTGTTGGAAATGCACATTCTTGAGTCTGCCCAGATCTGCTGAAGCAGAAATTCTGGGAGTGACGTCCAGCCATATTACTTTTCCCAAGCTTTCCAGATGATTCTGATAGACATTAACTTTGGGAAGTACTGGATACTTTATTTCCAGATTTTTTTAAAAGCAAGGATGTAGAAAAATGAACATTTTTTTATTATTTATTTTATTTTGATTTGGGTGAAGATTTACAGAGCAAATTCACTTTCCATACAGCAGTTCACATATAGTTTGTCTCATGTCATTGACTACAGTTTACCACAATGCAACAGCTCCCCTCCCACTTCCTCCCCATAGTTACCTCTTCCCAGTGTCCATCCCTCCATGGACTCCTGC
>NW_006921725.1:5765853-5773824 GCF_000298275.1 Orycteropus afer afer | reverse complement strand
GTTGCATCTAGATGGCAGCTTGCTAGCTTTTAAGATCCCAGTCGCTACTTGCCAAAGTAGGAGGTGGAACAATGTTTTGTATAGTATGTTACACCAGTTGAGCTTGATGACAAGTGAACATTTTTAAGCCTCTTCCAACTTCACGTTATCTATCTTTTGTCAAGAAGACACCTCCTCAGTGTACTTTATATTCATCAGTGCTATAAATTTAAGGGATAAAATTCAGTAACCTTGGAAGTCCCTGGAGGTACAAACAGTTAACATGCTTCACTGCTAACAGAAAGCTTGGATGTCCCAGTACACTGAGAAGAGCCTCAGAAGAAAGATCTAGCCATCTTCTTCCAAAATCTCAGCCATTAAAAACCTATGGAACATGATTATGCTCTGACACAAACAGGGTCACCATGAGTCAGAAATAAATCAGCTGCATTTTTTTTTAAACCTTGGAAGTTAGTTGCTGTATTGAGGTACAGTTTGTAATCATCATATGTGAATAGTGAAAGCTGCTACCAAAGTAAAAGAAAACGTATTTTGCCTGAGAAATTATTGAAAATATTCCACAGAGTGATAACTAAAAATATATAATCTACCAGCTTAACATGAAGATTTCAAAGTCCAGTGAGGGATGTGGACACACAGTTATAATTGTGGGTGTAAGAAGTGGAATGATTGAATAAGGAATACAAGAATATTCAGTCCTGGGGAGTGTGCTGTAAGATAACTCTAGTATACTATGTATGCTAGAGTTTGTTCCACAAATTTTTAGAAAAATTTGATAATCTTCATTAAGAATCTCAAAAAATGTTCCACCTCATTAATTTACTAATTTAACTTCTAGGAATTTAACTTAAGGAGATAATCAGAGATAAAGTCTAGGATATTTGTTAGGCTTATTTGTAATATAAAAAAATCAGAAACAACTCAAATGTAAAAATTAATAAATGACTGATTGAATTTGCTTTAATATGTTCATATAATAGGACTATTATGCCACCATTAAAAATACTAATTTTTTAAAACAATCTTAACACTGAGAAAGTGCTCATGATATAATAATTATTCACATAATTATGTACCTACTATGTTATAAGCACTACATGAAGTGCTTATATATTTGTTTATTTAATTTTTGCAACTATTCTGTGATATGGATTTTTCATGATTTCCATTCTAGAGATAGGAAAGATGAACCTCATGCTTACACAACAAATACTGATGAAGCTAGTATTTAAATCTAAAACCAAACCAAACCAAACACTGCTGTGGAGTTGGATCTGACTCATAGCGACCCCTCCTTGGGCTTCTGAGGCAGTATCACTAGGGAAGTAGATTGCCCAACCTTCCTTCCTAGCAGTGGCTGGTGGGTGGCTGCAGAGATTTAAAACCAAGCAGGTGAATGCAGACCTTGATTTAATTTCATTGCACCATAATGCCTCTCCATGATGCCAAATTTTTTTGGGAAAAAGACATTGAACTATACATTTGGTATCCCAGTTTTGTTAAAAATTACCTTTGTTTTAAAATTGTTGTTGTTGTTGTTAAGGTGCCATCGAGTCGGACCTGACTCATAGTGACCCCTCCTTGAGTTTCCGAGGCATTATCACTACGGAAGTAGATTGCCCAACTTTCCTTCCGAGGAGTGGCTGGTGGATTTGAACTGCCAGCCTTCTGGTTAGCAGTCAAGTGCCTTAATACACAAAAATTAACAATTATTGTTACGTGGAGGGAAAAGAAAGATTTCTAATTTGCACCTTGATAGCTTCATATACTTTCCATGTTTTCTAAAGTGAACACTTCTATATACATATTTAAATTATGATATTATTAATATACAATAACATACAATGTTAATTCTTAGTTTATTTATGAGGTGAATTACATTGATACCTACTTGAATGTTGAGCCAACCTTGCATTCTCAGGGTAGACCTGACTGAGTCACAGTGTAATATCATTTTGATTTATTAATTTTAAAAAGAAATTTTGCATTTATGTTTATGAGATGCATAGGCCTGTACATTTCCTTTCTTATAATGCCTTTGGTTTTAGTATCAGCATAAATTCTGGCTTCATAAAATGAGTTAGAAAGTATTTGCTTCTCTTCTACTTTCAAGAAGAGTATGTATAGAATTTGCATTATTTCTTCTTCAATTGTTTGGTAGAATTTGCCAGTGAAGCCATCTGAGCCTGGAATTTTGTTTGTTGGAAGGTTTTTAACTATTAACTCAAATTTTAATAGAAATAAGACTATTCAGATTATTTATTTATTTTTGAGTAACCTTTGGTAGTTTGTGTCTTCCAAGGAATTTGTCCATTTTATCTAAGCCATCAATTTCATGGACAGAGTTTTCCACAGTTGTTCTTTGGGGTCATTGAATTGGTTTTGACTCAACAGATAGTGACCTTTTGTAAAACAGAATGAAACACTGCCCAGTCCTATACCCTCCCACTATTGTTGCTATGTTTGAGCCCATTGTTGTAACCACTAGACCAGAAGAACTAGATGTTGCTTGGCTATCCTCATCGATCACTCTCACTAGGACCATAATGTTGTTGTTGTTATGTGCCATGGAGTCGGACCTGACTCATAGCAACCTCTCCTTGGGTTTTTGAGGCAGTATCACTATGGAAGTAGATTGCCCCATCTTCCTTCTGAGGAGTGGCTGGTGGGTTTGAACTGCCAGGCTTTTGGTTAGCAGTCAAGTGCCTTAGGCACCATGCTACCAGATCTCCTAGGACCATAATAGAGGACGATAATAGAGGGTACCAAATAGTGTGAGAGAGAAAGGTAGAATAAGGTGTTAATCCATCTCATTGAGGATCTTCCTTTTTATCACTGACCTTCTACTTTACAAAGCATGATATCCTTTTTAGAGACTCTTGTCTTCTGATAACATGTCCAAAGTATGTGAGAAGAAATCTCACAATCCTCATTTCTCAGGACTTTTCTGGATATACTTCTTCCTAGACAGATTCGTTCATTCTTCTGGCTCTTCATGGTATGTTCAATGTTATTCACCAACAACATAATTCAAAGACTTCAGTTCTTCTTAGGTCTTTCATATTCATGCTCCAACTTTAGCATGTATATGAGGCAACTGAAAATATCATGGCGTGTGTCAGGAGCACCTTAGTCCTCAAAATGATGTCTTTGCTTTTCAACATTTTGAAGACGTCTTTACATCATTTGATTTCTTGACTGCTGCCTCCACAAGCACTGATTGCAGATCCAAGTGAAATGAAATTCTTGAAAACTTCAATATTTTCTCTGTTTATCATGATGTTGTGTATTGGTCTAGTTGTGAGAATTTTTGTCGTCTTTATGTTGAGGTATAATCCATTGTGAAGGCTGTAATCTTTGATCTTCATCAGTAAGTGCTTTAAGCCTTCTTTGCTTTCGGTAAGCAATGTTACATCACCTGCATATTGCAGGTTATTAATGAGTCTCTGACTCTGATGCCACATTCTTCTTCATATAGTCCAGCTTCTCAGATTCTTTGCTCAACATAGAGATTGAATAAATTTGGTAAAAGGATACAACTGTGACCCACACTTTCCCTAATTTTAAACCATTCAGTATCCCCTTGTTCCATTGGAAAGGTAGTTTATTGATTTATGTCTTAGGCTAGATTCTCTAGAGAAGCACAACCGGTGAAGCTTATAGAGAGGTTATATATAAGCCTATCTATCTATCTATCTATCTATCTATCTATCTATCTATCTATATCTATCATCTATCTATCTAGAGAAATTTACCTCAGGGAAATGTCTCACACAGTTGTAGAGCCTGGCAAGTCCCAAGTCTGTGGGTCAAACATCAAGCTGGAGACTTTTCCTAACTCATGCAGCTTCAGGGGCTGATGATCCCAAGATCAGCAGTCAGTATAGTGGGCTAATTGGCAGGTAAAATGGTGGATTTTGGCTTACAGGTTACAAAGGCAACAATTCCAAGATTGGCAAGCAGGATGGCAGGCCACTTGTTCAACTCCCAAAACTGGATGATGATAAGCTAGATGCAGGGTCCAGATCCAAAAGAAAGCCTGAGAATTTTCCAAGGTAGTCCATATGTATATTGGAGGTAGTCTGCACCTCTGAGGAAACTCCTTTTTAACAGATTGGCTCCTCGCAGAGTATCTCAACATGGAACTGATTACACTCCATCAGATCTCATCATGGGAGATGACTACATCACAACTGCTTAAACTACTTAGAATTACAGTCCAGCCAAGTTCACACACAACCTTAACTATCAATCTATATACGGGTTCCACAAGAGTATGATTAAGTGTACTGAAACCCCCATTCTTTGCAACGTTATCCATAATTTGTTATGATCTACGCAGTCAAATGCCTTTGCATAGTCAAAAAACACAGATGAACATCTTTTTGTTACTCTCTGTTTCCAGTCAAGGTCCATGTGACATCAGCAATATCTCTGGTTCCACATCCTCTTCTAAATCCAGCTTGAATTTCTGTCAGTTCCCTGTAGATATGCTGCAATCTTTTTTTTTTTCTGAAGTATCTTCAGCAAAATTTCATTTGTGTGCGCTGTTAATTATATTTCTCAATAATTTCCACGTTCTATTGGATGAATTTTCCTTAGAATAGGCACAGATATAGATCTTTTCTAGTTGGTTGGCCAGGTTGTTGTCTTCCAGATATCTTAGCCTAAATGAATGAGTGCTTTCAATATTGTATCAGTTTGTTGAAATATCTCAATAAATGTCAAACCTTGTTTTTCCCCAGTGCCATCAGGGAATCATGGACTTTTTCCTTCAGTACCATTGTTTTTTTTAATCATATGCTACTTCCTGAAATGGATGAATGTTGACCTCCTCTTTTTGATCAGTGACTTTGTGTATTCATTCCCTCATCTTCTTTTGATATTTTCTGCATTGTTTAATATTTTGACCATAGAATCTGTGAATGCTGAAACTCAAGTCTTGACTTTTTTAAAAAAGAATTCAGCTTGGGAAATGCCATCTATGTTCTTCCCTTTTGGTTTTTGTATTCTAGCTCTTTAGACATTTCATTATAATACTTTACTTTGTCTTCTTGAGTCACCCTTTGATATCTTCTGTTCAGCTCTTTTACTTCATCATTTCATTTAGTTTAGCTACTCTATGTTCAAGAGCAAGTTCCAGAGTCTCCTCTGACATCTATTTTGGTCTTTTCTTTCTTTTTAATGAACTTTTACTTTCTCTGGAGCTCTGGTGACCATTTGCCTGCTAAACAAAAGATCACTGGTTTGAACCACCAGCCATTCTAGTGGAGAAAGATGAGGCAGTCTGCTTCTGTAAAGATTTACAGGCTTGGAAACCCTATGGGTCAGTTTTACTCTTATAGGGTCACTATGAGTCTGAAGTGACTCAATGGCACTGGGTTTAGTTTGGCAGTAGATTGTGCTTTCTTTAAGGATGATGTCTTTGTTGTCACTTTACAACTCATCTAGTCAGTCATTAGTGTTCAGTGCATCAAATCTATTCTTGAGATGGTCTCTAACTTCAGGTGGGATATACTCAAGATCATACTTTGCAATTGTGGACTTGTTTTAATTTTCTTCAGCTTCAACTTGAACTTGCATATGAGTAATTGATGGTCTGTTTCTCAATTAATCCCTGGCCTTGTTGTGACTGATGCTTTTGAGGTTTCTATTGTCTCTTTCCACAGATGTAGTCGATTTGATTCCCATATATTCCATCTGGTAATGTCCATGTACATAGTTGCTGTTTATGTTGTTGAAAAAAAGATATCTGCAATGAATAAGTTGTTGGTCTTGCAAAATTCTATCATGTGATCTCCAGCATCATTTCTATCACCAAGGTCATATTTTCCAGCTACATTCCAATCACTAATAATTATCAACTCATCTTGATTGCATGTTTCATCAATTTCAGACTGCAGAGTTAGTAAAAATCTTGAATTTCTTCATCTTTGGCTTTAGTAGTTGGTGTGTAAATTTGAATAACAGTCATATTAACTGGTGTTCCTTGTATATGGATATTATCCTATTGAAATGTCTTTTTTGACAATTAATACAATTGCATTCTTCTTCAATTTTCCATTCCCAGCATAGTAGACTTTATTTTTGTCTGATTCAAAACAGCCACACCAGTCTATTTCAATTCACTAATGTGTAGGATATTGATATTTATGCATTCTGTTTCATTGTTGATGACTTGCAGTTTCCTAGATTCATATTTTGTACATTCTATAGTCCAATTATTAATGCAGCTGTTTCTTCTTGTTTTTTAGTTGTGTCACATCAGCAAATGAAGGTCCTGAAAACTTTATTCCTCCACATCATTAAAGTTAACTCTACTTCGACGAGGCAACTTTTACCTAGTCATATTTTCAGTGCCTTCCCATCTGAAGGGCTAGTCTTGTGGCATAAAATCAGTGTTCCTCTCCTGTTCCTAAAGTTTTCACTGGCCAATTTTTTTTTTTTTTTTAGAAGTAGATTAGATCACCAGTCCTCCTTCCTTGTCAGTCTTAGTCCGAAAACTGCTGAAATCTTTGCACCATGGGTGACCCTGCTGGCATTTGAAATTCTGGTTTTCATACTTCCAGCATCACAGCAACATGCAAGCCACCCCAGTACAATAAACTGACAGTGGTAGCTGACAAATGAGTGTTATCTTATTATCCTTTAAAATCTGTATAATGGTGCCTTTTTCAATGCTGACGTTGGTAAACTATGTCTTCTCTCCATGCTGAAGTTTGCCTACAATTTATACGTTTTATTGATCTTTTCAAAGGATCAGCTTTTTGGTTTCAGTAATTTTGCTTTTAATATATTATTGTGGTTTAGATAAAACTTACAAAGCAAATTAGTTTCTCATTCAGCAATTTATACAGATTGTTTTGTGACATTGATTACAATTCCCACAATGTGCTAGCGTTCTTCGCATTTCTACCTTTGATTCCTCATTTCTGTTCAACTAGTTTCCATGCATTCTTAACTTTGCTTTTGGGCAAATGTTGCCCCTTTGGTCTCATGTAGTTGATTATTCTGAGAACCATGTTCCTCCCAGGTATCACTGTTCACTTTGTAAGTCTGTCTTTTATGTGGCTGAAAGGTTATCTCAGGGAGTGGCTTCAGTTCTGAACTAGAAGTATATCAAAGGCTCATAGTCTCACAAGTTCCACCAGTCCATCAAACCAGTAGCTGTGGTCTTCTTTATGAATTTGAATTTTGTTCTTCCCATCTCTCCCACACTGTGTTCTATATGGTACCTTCTCTCTACAGTGTACCTTCTGTTGTGATCCTGGTCAGAGAAGTTGGTGATGGTAACTGGGTACTATCTAGTTCTGATCTTAGGTTAGTAGTGGAGGCTATGTTTCATGTGGCCCATTAATTCTTTGGACTAATTTTTTTCCTTGAGTCTTTGGCTTCTTCACTCTTCTTTGCTTCAGACAGAAAGAGACAAATAATTGTAACTGAGATGGCCACTTGCAAGCTATTAACACCCCAATCACTAGTCACCAAAGTAGGATGTAGAATATTGTCTTTTTGGACTATATTGTGCCAATTGACCTAGACCTGAAACTTTTTATAATAATGATTTCATGCATATCCCTAACCTTCAAGCCCAGTATCTCAGTTCTAGGAGGTGTTCAATTATGGCTAAAAGGTTTTCCTGACTTTGCTCCCTGTGCACTCTACTATATACATAGATATAGGTTTAATATGTGCAAATATATATGTAGGAATATTCATTGCCAACCCTATGTATGCAATGGGTGTACTTCCATATACCCTCACACCCTTTATTAGCTTACATAACTACCTATGTAACTACATTATTGTTATTATCATTGTTGCAGAATTACATCTGTACTAATTTTTACCATTGTTATCTTTTACTCCTGCATACATTTCAGTGTCTTCTTTGCCTTGGTTATATTGTGATGACTTCCCTCATATTATGTATTGTCTTTCCCTTTCCCAAAATTAGCACATGTCTACTAC
>NW_006921725.1:5750126-5761427 GCF_000298275.1 Orycteropus afer afer | reverse complement strand
TCTTCTGCTAGTTGGGTTTAGTCCACTTGTATATCCTTCCCTTCAAGGCTCAGGGGTCTAGGATTATCTTCTGTGTCTGTGTTTATTGATTTCCCTTTTCTTTGTTGAAGAGGGTCTGTGCAGTCTTTCTGCCTAGTCCTCCATCTTGCCGGATCTCTCAAATTTCTTAAGGTGAAAAATTAAACTATTAATTGGAGACTTTTTGTTTAATGCTAAAATTTCCTTGCAAGAACTGCTTTAGTAGCATCCCATACATCTTGATTGGTTGAGTTTTCAGTTTTATTCAATTCAAAACACATTCAGGTTTTTCTTGTGACTTCCTCTTTGATACATAAGTTATTTGGAAGTATGTTTTTTAAATTTCCAAGTATGTATGCATTTTTCAGATATCTTTCTGTTACTGATTTCTAACTTAATTACATTATGGTCTGAGATCATGATTTGTATGATTTTCGTTCTTTTTAATTCATAAAGATTTGTTCTATAGTCCAGAATCTTTCTAAGTGAATGCTTCATGTGAACTTAAAAGGAAAATGTATTTAGATACTATTGAATTGATTGGTCTATAAATGCCAATTTGATCATTCTGATTGACAGTGCTGTTTATGTCTTTTATATTCTATTTCTATCAATTACCAACTTTAATTGTAGAACTATTTACTTTTTCCTTTTAGTTCTGTTTTAGCTTCATGTATTCTTAAGCTCTGTTTTTTAATACATGCACATTTAAGATTGTTATGTCTTCTGAATTGATCATTATGTCATTACATATATCATTATTTATCCTTGATTATATTCCTTTTTCTAAAGTTTCTTTGTCCACCTGTCATTTAAATGTTGTTTACATACGCTTTCTTTTTCTGTTTTTTACTTTTAACTTAGATATATTTTTAAAGTAGACTTCCTATAGAAAGCATGTATTTGGGTCTTTGCCTGTTTGAAAATCTATTTTTTTTAATCAGTGTTTAGACAATTCTATTCAGAGTAGTTACTTTATGCTTTGATATATGTTTATTATTTGCTTTCTCTTTGTCTTCTCTTTTTTTCTTCCTCTGTTCCCTCTTTCCTCTCTTTATTTGGACTATTTGAATTTGTTAACATGCCATTTTATGTATTGACTTTTTGAAATATCTCATTGATTTTTTTTTTTTTAAATGTTTGCTATAGGGTTTACAGTATACATACCCAAACTTCCACAGCCTATTCAGATTTAACATCTTAACATTTCAAGTAAAATACAAAAGCTTTCATGCATATAGGCCTTTATATTCTTCCATGTTTATATTGTCATATGTATACCATCTACATTCATCTTAAACCCCACCAAATTATAAATTTTGCTTTCAACAATTCTACATATCATAAAGAATAAAAGAACAGGAAAATACACTACATTTATGCAGACATTATTATTTATGTTGCTATTCCTTCCTTCCTAAAGTTCCAGGTTTACCTCTGGTATTATTTCCCTTCAGTCTGAAAAAGTCCTTTTATCATTTCTTCCAGAGCACATTTGTGAGTGACAAATTCTTTATTTTCTTTCATTTGAAGAATATCTTTATTTTGCTTCCATTCCTGAAGGATATATTTTTTTGGACATAGAATTTTGGGTTGGCAGTTATTTTCTTTCAGCACTTTAAAGACGTTATTTCATTGCCATCTGGCTTCTGTGGTTTATAATGAGAAAGCTGCATTTATTTGATTTGTAGTTCTGCTATACGTAATGTGCTATTTTTCCATGGCTGCTTTCAAGATTTTCTTTTATGATATGTATCAGTTTGATTATGATATGTCTGGGTATGGTTTTCTTTGAGTTTATTCTGTTTGGGATTCATTGAAGTACTTGAATCTGTAAATTTATGTTTTTACACAAATTTGGATGCTTTCGGCCATTCTTTCCTCAAGTATATTTACCATACCAACATCTTTCTCTTCTCTTTCCAAAACATCACTAACATAAACTCTTAGACCTTTTAGTTTTCTGTCTTACAGGGCTCTGAGGATTTAGTCATTATTTTAAATTATTTTACCTCTCTTCTTGAGATGGGGTAATTTTTATTGGTACATCTTCAACTTCACTTACTCTTTTCTTAGTCACAATTCTACTATTGGGTAAATTTAGTGAATTTTAAATTTTATACAATATAATTTTCAATCCTAATATTTCCATGTGGTCTTTTTTTTTTGGTTTCCATTTTTCTGCTGAAAAATGATACCTTTCTATGTACTTCATTTCTGATTGCCTTTACCTTACTGAGCATAGTTTTAATAACTACAGTAAAGCCTTTGTCTGATAATACTGGGTCCTTAGGGTTGATTGTCTTTTCCCTTGAGAATTAGTTATGTTTTCCTAGTTCTTTGTGTATGTTGACTGTATAGTAGACTGCATAGCAAACATTTAAAATATTATCACATAACTTGATGAGGTTAAGGTTGTAAGTTCTATTTATCTATTGTGAGTGGTTGGTCTAATCTCAGTTCAGTTTTTAAATCCTTAGTTATTCTGCTTGGGTCTATGCTGTGCATATGCCACAGGAAATTAGTCTGAGACTTGGGCAGTGCTTTCAATCTTTGTTCAGTTCTCAAGGCATAAGTTGTGCTGTTTTGTGACTCTCCTGAATGTATGCAGCTCAGGGGGAAGTCTGGGACTTGTACAGGTTCATACAAAGAATTAAGGAATCCTCTTTTTCAACTCTTCCCTCCCAGGATTTTCTCACACTTTCAGGACTGCAAAGGATTGTTTTTCTAGTTATAGCCAATTGTGCTGCTACTCTTGGGGCAAAACTGCAAGAGAAAAGCAAAGATTTTCCCCATATTGTTTGACCAAGTTTAACTGGATGATAAGGATATTAGGGTGAGAGGAATGTTACTTTTATACTTTGAATCTGTAACAAAAGTAAAAAAAAAAAATTCAAATAACCAACATTTTACAATTTAGTAGGAAAAAATGTGGTTTGATTACCAGATGATGATATCACAACTAAATATGAAATTATATAAAGTTGAATTTTTCACAGAAATACTTGAAATAAATTCCAGGCAGATTTAATAATTAAATTGATTTTTTTTTTAATGGAAAGAAGTTAAACATTAGAGTAAAAAATTTAGGAGACTCTATGTACAATCTAGGAGCTCTGGTGGTGTAGTGCCTAAGGCATTTGACTGTTAACCAGAAGCCTGGCGTTTCAAACCCACCAGCCACTCCTCAGAAGAAAGGTTGGGAAATCTATTTCTGCAGTGATATTGTCTCGGAAACTCAAGGAGGGGTCACTATGAGTCGGATCCGACTTCACGGTAGTGCACTTGGTTTGGATGTACAATCTAGCAAAGGGCCAACTTTTTAAAGTTAGACAAGAAATGCAAAAGCTACAAACAAAAGGAAACACATAGGTATATTTAACATTATATAAATAAACCATTTGAATGACCATTAATAAATTTTAAAAAAATCAAAAGATGAATGAGAGAAATAATTGCAACATATACAACATAAAATAAACCCATGATTTACGACAGCCTTCTACAAAGAAGTCAAATAAAGGGAAAATTTCACAAAAATAGACAAAAGATTTAAATAGAAATTTTACAGAAGAAGAAATCCAAATGAAGAATATGCATATAAAAATATTAAATTTCACAAGTGATCATGAACAGGTTTATTAAACTAGCAATAAGATATCATTTCTCTCATTATATTGACGAAAATTAAAAATGAGTGATAACGCCTGTCAGTGGTGAAGGTTTGAGAAAAAGTGTTGTTTTTCTCTTATACTTTCCCTTCACTTTGCTGGTTGTTGTTGTTGTTGTTGTTATGTGCCGTCGAGTCGGACCTGACTCATAGCGACCCCTCCTGGGGTTTCCAAGACAGTATCACTATGGAAGTAGATTGCCTCATCTTCCTTCTGAGGAGTGGCTGGTGGGTTTGAACCGCCAGCCTTCTGGTTAGTAGTCAAGTGCTTTAGCCACTATGCTACCAGAGCTCCTCACTTTGCTGGTAGAAATGTAAATTATGTAAGATAGTTTTGGCAATTAATTTGGCAAGATCTATTCATGCCTAAGGCATTTGACTACTAACCAGTTTGGTGGTTCAAACCCACCAGCCACTCCTTGGAAGGAAGTTTGGACAGTCTGCTTCCATAGACACACTGCCTCAGAAACCCAAGGAGGGGTTGCTATGAGTCCAACTGACTTGATGGCAGTGAGTTCAGTTTGGATTGCTTATTAGAATAACAAATATACACAACCTTAGACACAGCCATCCTACTCCCAGAAATATAGTCAGGAAATACAAGTGCATAATATATAAAGGTGGCATAGAACTTAAGACACTTGACTGCTAACCAGAAGGCTGGCAGTTCAAACCCACCAGCCACTCCTCAGAAGGAAGATGGGGCAATCTACTTCTGTAGAGACACTGCCTCGGAAATCCATGGAGGGGTCGCTATGAGTTGGATCCAACTCCATGGCAGTGAGTTTGGTTTTGGTTTACTATATAAAGTATATATGTAAAATAATAAATATTCCTATATTGTTTGTGGTGGCAAAAAACTAGAAACAATGTAAGTGTCCAATAAGAAGGGAAATCTCATTACTCTTAATTAAAAGAATGATTAAATAAACTCTGGTAATCTATTCCATGGAATGTCATGCTGACATAAAAAAGTATGAATGAAATTTAAACCACTGACATGGAGGAATTTCCATGATACACTCATAAGTGAAAAGAGCAAGATAAAGGAAAAAGAAAAGTTAAAATGATTTCATTGAAAATAAACAATGACAACTCACCCATATATGTGTACATATGTTTGTTTGTGCTTATATGAGAATTTGTGAGTGTGAAAGTAAGCCAAAAAATGTGTTAACAAAGAAAGATGGCTGTGATAAAACCGTTATGTATCATATGGTTCTAGTTATGTAAAACTATACATATTTATGTTAATTTATTTGTAGAATTAAATATAAAAGCTGGTTAGCTAAAACAGTGGTTCTCTTTGAGTTACAGGTTTTAAGGAATTTTTGCTTTATTCTTTGCTATTTTTCATATTGCTTGCTTTCTTTTTATAATAAACCTCCAGAAATAAACAAAATTTTTTCACTATTAAAAAAAAAAAAAATCCCTACCAGTAGAATATAAAATCCACTAGTTGTCATGATCAAGATGCTAGGAAGAGAGGAAAGGCTGTGTAGAATATGATTAACACAATAGCACTTTTCTAGAGAAGTGTTTGATCAGACTGAGCAGAATGGCAGGTCTTAAGAACAAATGGAGGGAGCAGTTTAAACACTGTTTAGAGTTGGTTGGTGGAAGGAAATGGGCTCTAGGAGTCTAGAAAAGTGGAGTTAGAATTCATGTGTCTGTGGTCACTGGAGAAAATATGAGTTGGGGGTTTTCAGACAGCTTTTGTGTTCATCCCTGGCACTACCATCACCTGTTTCCTCAGTTCCTCTGACTAAATTTCACAATTCCTTTTCTCTACTCCTACCTAACTCCTACCTGAATATTTTCTGTTCTTTTCTACTTGTATTTCTGAACAATTGTGACAATAAGACTGTGAGAAGGAGGAGTAGGAAGAGTGATCTCTAACGACTAAATATCCTTCCCCACTCCAGTCATGGAACCCTAGTGAGAGGAAACTGGTCTCCCCTTCTACTCTTCTCAATGCACCTTCCTTCCTAGCACATACTATGGTTTCTAATTTATTTATTTGTTGTTTTTACAATGTCCGGAATTAACTTAAAAGAACTTTAGCATTGCAGTATGATATCATTGGATGTAAAACTTAGGTTAATCTAACCAAGCACATTGCTGTCAGTTTTGACTCTTGGTGACCCTATGTGTTCCAAAGTAAAACTGAGCTCCATAATGTTTTCTTGGCTGTAATCTTTACAAAAGCAGACCACCAGAGAGTCAAGATGGTGCAGAGAGTCCCTTAGGGTGACACAGTCTCTAGGGTTCAAGAGCACCATTTATGAGTCTAGAGGTATAGTTGTTTATGCTGGAGGAGTTTATTAAGCAGCACTCTTACAAGATGACAATGGTACCAGTGGCAGGGTACCCTGGAGCCAAGGGGTTGCACAACCAGCTGGCCAGGAGGTTGTCCATCTGAGGATGGGTCTCAACTGGGCAGTCTCTGGAGCAACATTTTATGCCTCAGCAGAGCCCAAGTGCTCGTTTTGACTATTCCACTTAGAACTAAATTTGTAAGGGAAAGGATTGTTTTAATCCTCTATGAGAGTTAAACCTTCTGTGCCTCTTGAAAGACCCTTTGCCCTTACTATGGATGTCTGTTTTTAAATTACCTCTTCTGGAAAATCCCTTTGCCTGTCACCAGAGCAAACTTTTCTTTTCTGAGTAGCTTGCAGTTTTGACGTTTTAACTCTCTTGTGCATTCTAGAAACACATAGTGAAGTGGACTTGTGAAGTGCATAAAGACCTTGTAGCTGTCCCTTTTTAGTAGCCATTTTATGTCCTTAAGGATACTCCAATCCACCCACTGATTCAAAAAGGGTCAAGAGCTAGGAGGATGGAAGTGGCAAAGGAGGAACAGAAGCAACTGCAACACAAAATATAGTAAAATAAATAGGAACAAAGTCGGCGTCCACACTCAAAACTCACTGCCATCGAGTCGATCCCAATTCATAGTGATCCCTCCTTGGGTTTCCGAGGAGGTATCTCTATGGAAGTAGATTGCCCAGTCTTCCTTCCGAAGAGTGGCTTCTGAGTTTGAAATGCCAGCCTTCTGGTTAGCAGTCAAATGCCTTGGGCAATATGCCAGCACAGCTCCCCAAAGTCTGTGTAATGGAGCAGAAAAGGGTTTGAAGGCCAGAGGGCACCAGCCAGAAAAAGAGGTCGAAAGATGGGAGGGAAGAGTTTTGAATAGAGAAAATGATAGCGATGACATTACTATAAGAGCTAAGCTGTGAGATGACAAGATTTCATGGGTGTCATCAACCCAGAGGCAGCAAGTAGTGTTAGCAAACACCACCCTGGGAATCTGACAGGTAATCCTAGGAGATACAGTTAACAATGACCATAGCGCCTCTTGCCTGATGAGAAGCAGTGAGGTTTTCCAGTCCTGTGAAGCAGATCTGGGTAGCCCAGGATTGTTCTTGTCTATATGGAAAGCAGAAGACAATTACAGTTCTGAAAATAAAGATGATGAGAATAGCCACCGGCATGGCAATGGTGATGGGAAGTGATAAGGGTAAGAGAAGATCCAGGACAAAATGTAAGAGGAAGTTCAAGATACACAAAGGTGCAAATAAGGGGATAAAACAGTGGAGGAAGGAGAGATAGTAGACAGTAGCAAGGGTTCCTGACATGAGCAAGCCAGCCATGCTCCAAGGCACTCTGGAGGTGTTTCTTGTCCAAGCAGGAGAAACCTGAAGACATATGCAGTACAGACCCCTGTGGCAGACACAAGGTAATAGTAAGTAAGCACAAGTCTTGGGTCAAGTCAGAGCACTCAGGTAGGGATTGTATAAAAGCATCTGCTGATGGTGTTAAAAAGGTCCAATTGCCCACTGAATAATTGGGGGCTATGGTGTTGGTAGAGCTAAGAATGGGGTCTGGACTTGAACCTGTGAACATACTTTGGTAACATTAATAATTTGGTCCCATGGCTGAAAAACTAATGCTGGGAGAAAGACACTAGGGTACATTATACATGCCCAGCAGGCTGGGAGAGCAGCCACATGATGTGTGGCGGAGATGATCCAATGTTGAAAGTAATCTAGGGCCAACACTTAGTGTAAGGGTTGAGAGGTGCTACAGTTCTGGCCAGTCAGAGTAAGTATTGACAGCAATGTCAATGTCCACAAATCAGTGGTAGGCCATGTTAATGCTGGCAGGGAAGTTATGGAAACTGTTTGACAACAACTCTGCAGCAGACAGAAGAAGGTGTAGCAGCATGCCAGGAATGTGCCAGAGGACCAAGAAGGCTCCATTGAATGTAGGAGATGAACCAAACATGAGGTACAGTGTGGTTGAGCACAAAACTGGAGCATTTCACTTTCAGTTTGGACAATGCCGGTTACAGGCTAGGGGGCTGTCCTGACAGAAGGGCAGCCACACACAAACAAGGAGACAGAAAGGGCCAGGTTGTACATGAAGGGAGGACTAGCTGGCTCTGTGTCCAGGAGGAGTGGGGACACAGGTACCAGTAATTGTCTTGCCATTGTGTTGGTAGTTATATTGAAGCAGGTAGAAGTCCATGTCAGGGTCAAAGCAAGAAAGTGCTATGACAGTAATCAATATGTGCCAGTAAGAAGAAACATTAGTTGAGGGAAGTAGAGGACACAGGGAAAGGAAATGAGAGAATCCAGGCATGGGCTGTCATAGTGGACGTTGCTGTGTTGGAGTGAGGGATGGGAATGAACAGAAAGAGCCTTGAGTGGGATTGGGCATGGCAGATGGAGTTCTTCCACAAATTCAAGGCACTGTGGTTCCCAAAATTGAGCAGTACAAGGAGAGAAATCATCTCCAGTGGAGATGTAGTGATAGACTGAGAAGGCAGTAAGGACGATTATTAGGCAAAGACGGAGAGAGGGACAACAATGACAAGAATGAGATGTGTCTGGTGGAGGCTGAAATATCTCAGGCGTCCCACTGCAGCTTGGTCCTGGAAACTAGGGAGGAGGCCTGGGAACCCACGGGAAAGATCCCATAGGTGTTACCAGATATTCCTGCAATGGGCTCAGCCTCCTATAAGGTAGTGTGCTGAGTTTTCTCTCAAAAGACTTTTCAAGGCTGGTGGGAGGGCGGCACATTATCAGAAGGCAGAGTATGAATCAGCACCAATGGAGGCTTGGAGGACCGGAAACATAACGAGTAACGAAAAGATGAGAAATCTGTGAAATGAAGTCCAAACTGCAGTTAGAGGAGCATGTAAGCCATCTTCAGGCCCAGGCACATCTCCATCAACAACAGATGCTTTCTAATTAACATACTAGATGTCAGAAATGGGTTTCTATCAGCGTAAAATGTAACCTGTTGTCTAATATAAGGAATGTTAGAAATGAACTGTTGGTTGTGAAATTGTTATTGAACATATGTAGATTACTTAGAATGCTGTAAGACTAGGTTACAAGAATCCAGCAAAGCCTGCAACTATAACCTTAGGAATTGTACTTTTAAGGTCTAGTTTTTTGAGAGGCTCTAGATTCTCTAGATTCTGTCAGGCCACCAAGGTTAGTAAGCGTTTCAGGCAAAGTTGGTGTTCAGGTCATTTGAAAGGAAAGAGAGCAAAGGCTTTCTCTAGTTTACAGGACAAATCATATGAATCATCTCTCTTGTACTTGCTTTGCTGATAAAATCTAAGTTGTTAAACATCTATTAGTCTGAGGCTTGCTTTTAGTATGACATGCTGTGGGAAAATAGTTGACCCCTTCTACCTCAAACTTCCTTGGTGGCTACCACTGTCTATAAAAAAGACTGTAGGAACTGTAAATTCCCTATCTGGGTTATGCACTGGTGCCTAGCACAAGAATAACTAGAGTTCCATTGTTGTAGAATCGATTCCAACTCACATTGACCCCTATAACAGGACAAGGTAGAATTACCTCATAGTGTTTCCAAGGCTGTAATCTTTATGGATGAACACTGGCACATCTTTCTCCCTCAGAGAAGCTGGTAGGTTTGAACTTTCAATTTGAAATTGAGTGCTTAACTACTGTGCCATTAGAGCTACTTATAGCTATAGTAGATGCATAGAAATAATATGATACATATTGTGAATCAGCTGTCTGATCTTTCCAGAGCCCTTTCTTTCTACTTTAATCTTCCTGCTGAAAGTAATTAAAATGTAGATCCTTTTGAAGCTACTCTGGGTAAAGCCAAAGCTTTGATGGATTCTGTCCAGGGAAGAGGGGCTCTTTCCAGGCTGAATTAAGAATTTTATACTTGGGCCCTTGGAAAAGAGTGCACTGTGGCCATATGTTTACCCAAAGTTCTCTTCAGTAGTGATCATGGCTGATTGGAAAAGTGGAGATGGTATAGTGTAGTGGTGAAAAGAGTGGTCATACAATCAAACCACCTAAACTATACTTTACTCCTCTACCTTCTGTGTGATGGTGGGCAAGTTGTTGCCTCAGTTTCCTTATTAAAACAGTAACTACTTACTGCTTTGTTGAGAGGATTAAAGGGGATAAGACAAGCAAAATATTTACAAAAGTGCTTGTCAGCCCTGAGGTTAGCTCAAGGTGACAATTAGCATTTCTTATTATGATCATTATTTATCCCAGGAAACACAGAGCTATTTCTTTAAGTAAGTGTTTTCAACCTGGGGATAACATTATAATCATCTGGAGTGCCTGTTAAATATTCGGATTTTCAGCCCTTGCCTCTTTAGACTGACTCTGAAAGTCTGTATCAGTAGCCATATATTCCCCTCAGGTGATCCTTATGATAAGGCAAGTTGGGGAAACATTGCTTTAAGTGAATGAGGAAATGACTTTCTAAGTGCTGCAATCAACTAGACTAAAGTTGAGCTTCTGATTAAGAAGCCTGCCTAGGGCAGTTTTTGAAGCCTCAGGGCACCTTTTGATAGAGCTAATTTTCTTTCTTTAAATCAGTAGATGAAGATTATAGATTTTGGACTCTAAAATATTTGGGCTTGAATTTCTTACTGGAATATGACTGGGACCTTTCCCAATTTCCCTTTCCTTATCTATAAAACGTAAACAACAGTTCTTTACTCATGGAATTCTTGTAGGACTCAATGAGATAATCTATGAAAAAGCAGGAAGCACAGTTCTTGTATGGAAAAATTATAAATCTAATCAGGGATACTGGATACTCCTTCTGGTATGACTCCCATTGGTCCTCACCAGGGATAACAACTATA
This sequence comes from Orycteropus afer afer, assembly GCF_000298275.1. Classification (NCBI taxonomy): domain Eukaryota; kingdom Metazoa; phylum Chordata; class Mammalia; order Tubulidentata; family Orycteropodidae; genus Orycteropus; species Orycteropus afer. The sequence continues at coordinate 5,750,580 of NW_006921725.1, read as the reverse complement.
AATTCTGGATGAAATCTAAAATCCAATGACCCGAAGGCACTAGACAGTAAACAAAATCAGGCAGATTCTGTAGGGGAGTTGACGCTTAGAAAAAAGGAGATTGGGTGAGTTACCCTTTTTTTTTTTTTAAAGCAGGCAGTCTGAGAGCAGGCCAAAATTGACACCACACACCACTAGAACTCGGAAAGAAAATGCTCAGTTTTTCTAGCCCGAGGAACTAGAAGACAGAGTTGGGGGTAAACACAGCTACTAGCAAAACCAAAAAAAAGGAAACCCGCTGCTGTCGAGTCAATTCCAACTTATAATCATGACCCTATAGGAGAGAGTAGAACTGCCCCATAATGTTTCCAAGGCCATACATCTTCATGGAAGCAGACTGGTACATCTTTCTCCCTCTGAGTGGCTAGTGAGTTTGAACTTTTGGTTTGATAATACTCGAGGCCATAAAGGAAAA
>NW_006921725.1:5749476-5750026 GCF_000298275.1 Orycteropus afer afer | reverse complement strand
CCTATTCTGATTGTTCTATTTCCATGAATCGAGCTTGTTTGTCCACCCTCCGCCCCTTCCCTTAAAGATGAGAATTTTTGGTACAGGGTAAATGTTTTCCATTAGGTGTCATTTAGATGATTGTTTAGAGGAGGAGCACAGTACTCTCAGGTGATTTTATTAATTTTATGAGCTACTTTATTTTGGCTGATAAATGACCACTAGGAGTGAGTTGATTTCCACATTAAAAAGGTATCCCAAGGAACTAGTCTTGGGGGTTATTTTCCTGTTATCTTTCAAATTTCTTTCTTTCTTTTTTTTTTTTTTTTTTGTAGTGATTTGGGTGAAGATTTACAGAGCAAATTCACTTTCCATATAGCCATTCACACATACTTTGTCTCATGTCATTGATCACAGTTAACCACAATGCAACAGTTCCCCTCCCACTTCCTCCCCATAGTTACCTCTTCCCAGTGTCCATCCCTCCATACACTCCTACCCCCTGAGCTGTCTCTCTGTGCATAAGCAGCCCTTCTTTCTCCCATGATTGTTCTCTCCAAGGAGTGTATCT
>NW_006921725.1:5736273-5745800 GCF_000298275.1 Orycteropus afer afer | reverse complement strand
ACGGCACATAACAACAACAACAACAACAACAAATATATATATATCAAAAACCAAACTCACTGGTGTCGAGTTGGATCTGACTTATAGTGATCCCTCCTTGGGTATATATATATATGCCACTTGGAAACTCTAGAACTGAAATATACAATATCCAAATTTTTTTTTTTAATCACTGAATCTATATATTTAACAGAAGAATGAAGAATGTAGAGAACAGAGGAAATGATCAGTGAACTTGGAGATAACTCACTGACCTCCAGTAGATTGTGACTCATAGCGATCCCCTCTTTGGGTTTTTGAGGCAATATCTCTCCAGAAGTAGATTGCCCAACCTTCCTTCCAAGGAGGGGCTGGTGAGTTTGAACTGCCAGCCTTCTGGTTAGCAGTCAGATGCCTTAGGCACTATGCCACCAGAGCTCCTGAACTTGGAGATAAATTAATAAAAATCATCCAATCTGAATAACATAGAGAAAAAGAACTGAAAAATTGAACATATTCTTGGAGATCTATGTAATTACAGATGGCCCTTGGACAACATGGATTTGAACTACATAGGTCCACTTACATGCAGATCTTTTTCAAGACATGGATGTTGGAGAAATTCAAGAGCTAATAGACACCACACCAGAGTAACAGAAGATGATTTGATGGAGATGATTGCTTCCAGACCAGTGGCAGATGGTAAGGAAAAAGATACAGAAGAAGCAATGCCAGAAAACAAGCTGACATTAGACAATTTTGCAGAAGGGTTCCAATTATTCAAGACTGCTTTTGACTGGAAGCCTTCTATGATATGAATACTGAAACTAATGCAAATGGTAAAAGGATGTGTATCTCAGAAACATTTTTACAGAAATGAAAAGGTTACACCAAGTGTTGTTATTATTTGCTCAGCATACACATTTAGTAAGTGTGGTAAAAAGTGGTTTGAAAGACTGCCTGCCTCTTGGTCTAAGTACAGGTTCCTCATGAGCACCATCTAGTTCTTCTGGTCTCATGGTCATATAGGCTCCTTCAGTGCTGCTTGCACTCCTTCCCTCAAAATCATCGGTTCTTTATTATATGCTATCTACTGAAAGGGAGCTCTGGTAGCGTAGTGCCTAAGGCACTTGACTGCTAACCAGAAGGCTGATTGTTCAAACTCATCAGCCACTCCTCCGAAGGAAAATGGGGCAATCTACTTCTGTAGTGATACTGCTTCTGAAACCCAAGGAGGGGTTGCTATGAGTCAGGTCTGACTTGACGGCACATAACAACAACAACAACCTACTGAAATGATTGAAGTTCGACCAATTCTTTTTGGTGATTTTTTTGTATTCCTTCCATCTTCTTTTGATGCTTCCTACATCTTTCAATATTTTGCCCATAGAGTCCTTCAATATTGCAACTTGAGGTTTCAACTTTTTTTCTTCAGTTCTTTCAGCTTGACAAATGCTATGCCTGTTATTCCCTTTTGGTTTCCTAATTCCAGGTCTTGGCACATTTCATCATAATACTTTATTTTGTCTTCTCAAGACACCCTTTGAAATCTTCTGTTCAGCTCTTTTATTTCATCATTTCTTCCATTTGCTTTAGCTACTCTGCCTTCAAGAGCAAGTTTCAGAGTTTCTTCTGACATCCATTTTGAACTTTTCTTCCTTTCCTGTCTTTTTAATGACCTTTTTCTTTCTTCATGTATGATGTTCTTAATATCTATCATCCCACAACTCACCTGGTCTTCTGTCATTGAGGGTCAGTGCATCAAATCTGTTCTTAAAATGTTCTCTAAATTCAGGGCGGATACAAACTCATATTTTGGCTCTTGTGGACTTTTTTTTTTTTCTAAATTTTCTTCAGTTTCAACTTGATTTGCATATAAACAATGGCTGGTCTGTTCCGTAGTCAGCTTCTAACCTTGTTCTGACTGACTGATGATATTGAGCTTCTCTATCACCTCTTTCCACAGATATAGTCAATTTGATTCCTGTGTATTTCATTGATCAAGGTCCACATGTATAGTCACTGTTTATGTTGTTGATAAAAGGTATTTGCAATGAATAAGTCTTTGGTTTTACAAAATTTTATCACATGGTATCCAGCATCATTTCTATCCCCAAGGCCGTATTTTCCAAATACTGATGCTTCTTCTCTGTTTCCAACTTTTGCATTCCAATCACCAGTAATTATCAATATCTTGATTGCATGTTAGGTCGATGCAGACTGTAGAAGTTTGTAAAAATCTTCAATTTCTTCATCTTTGGCTATCATGGTGGGTGTGTAAATTTGAATAATAGTAGTGGTCTTCCTTGTAGGCATTTGGATATTATCCTACCACTGACAGCATTGTATTTCATGATAGGTCTTGAAATGTTCTTTTTGATGATGAATGCATTGCCATTTTCCTTCAATTTGTCATTTCTGGCATAGGAGACCATAGGATTGTCTAATTCAAAATGGCCAATACAGTCCATTGCAGCTCACTAATGCCTAGGATATCAATTTTTATGTGTCCCATTTCATTTTTGAACACTTCCAATTTTCTGAGATTCACACTTCATACTTTCCATGTTCTGATTATTAATGGATGTTTGCAGCTGTTTCTTCTCATTTTGAGTACTGCCACATCAGCAAATGAAAGTCCCGAAACTTTTACTCCATCCACGTCACTAAGGTCTATTCTACTTTGAGGAGGCAGCTCTTCCTCAGTGGTATTTTGAGTGCCTTCTGTCCTGAGGGGCTTGTCTTCTGGCTGTACACCAGAAAATGTTTCATTGCTATTCATAAAATATTCCAGTAATATATTAGACAATGTTTCCCAGCTATTCTTAAGGTTCTCAGTGGCCAGTATTTTCAGAAGTGGATGGACCCGTCCTTCTTCCCAGGTTTTCTTAGTCTGGAAGTTCTGTCCACCATGTATGACCCTGCTGATATTTGAAACACCAGTGCCATCACTTTGAGCATCATAGCAACATGCAAGCCTCCACATTACGACAAATTGAGTGGTAGCACCAAGATTAAAGGAAGACTTGTTAACAACCTGTGATAAACAGAGGACACAACCTTGCTTGCTGTAAGTGAAGATGACTTGAAGCACTTACTGATGAATATCAAAGACTACAGCCATCAGTATATACCTCAACATAAATAAACAATATTCCATACAACTGGAACAATAAGCAACATCATGATAAAAAGAGAAAAGATTGAAATTGTCAGGGATTTAATTTTATTTGGATCTACAATCAATGCCCATGGAAGCAGTTGTCAAGAAATCAGACAATATATTGCACCAGGCAATTCTGCTGCAACGTTCTCTTTAAAACGTTGAAGAGCAAAGTTATCACTTTAAAAAAAAAAAAAATACATTTTATTGAAATATAATTTATATACTGTGAAATACACAAACTAAAGTGACATGGGGCAATTTTTTTTTAAGTGTTCCCTCCCCTCTTTTTCCACCCCTGGTAACCAACAAAGAAAATTTCCTTCCATATATAAACCTTTCCTTGATTTTTTACAATAATGAACTAATACTATATTTGTCTGTGATTGACTTATTTCAATCAGCATAATGTCCTCCAAGTTCATCCATGTTATGCAGTGTTTTGCTGATTCTACATTGTTCTTTAGTGTTGCATAGTGTTCCATTGTGTGTATGTACCTTAGTTTGGTCATTCATTCTTCTGTTGATGGGCAGATAGGTTGTTTCCATCTTTTGGCTATTGCAAATAGTGCTGTGATGAACATGACTGTCCATATATCTGTTCTTATCCTGGCTCTCACTTTTTTAGGATAGATACCTAGTAATGGGATTTCTGGGTCAAATGGTATTTCTAATTCCAACTTTTTAAGGAATCTCCATACTGCATTCCACAGTGGTTCTACCATTTGACAGTCCCACCAGCAGGAATGAAGAGTCTCAAACTCTCCACATCCTTGCCAGCATTTGTTACTTTCTGTCTGGTTGAACTTTGCCATTAGTGCTGGAGTGAGATGGTATCTCCTTGTTATTTTGATTTGCATCTCTCTAATGGCTAATGATCATGAGCATTTCCTCATGTATTTGCTGGCTGCCTGAATATCCTCTTTGGTGATGTATCTCTTCATGTCTTCTGCCCATTTTATAATTGAATTGTTAATCTTTTCGATGTTGAAGTGTTCGAGTTTTCTATAAATTTTAGAAATAAATCCTTTGTCAGATATGTTTTTGCCAAATATTTTTTCCCAATCCGTAGGTTCTTAAAGAGCAAAGATATCACTTTGAATTCTAAGGTGTACCTGACTCAATCCATAGTATTTTTAATAGTCTCACATGTATGCGAAAGCTGGCAGTAAATAAGGAAGACCAAAGAAGAATTGATGTGTTTGAATTGTGGTGTTGGTGAAGAATACTGAAAATACTGTAGACTGCCAGAAGAATGAACAAATGTCGTAGAAGAAGTACAGCTGAAATGCTTCTAAAAAGCGAGACTGGCTGGACTTCATCTCATGTATTTTGGTCATAATGTCAGAAGGGACCAGTCCCTGGAGCAGGATATCATGCTTGGTAAAGTAGAGGGTTAATGAAAAACTGGAAGACCCTCAACGAGATGGATTGACACAGTGGCTGTGTTTTGTTTTGTTGTATATTGGGACACTATGTGTTGGAGCCAGCGTGAAGGTACCTATACAAAACAGCACTGAGTGTGCTGGCCTCTCTTGCCTCCCCTTCCACCTCCTCCACCTCTTCTATCTCTGCACCCCCACCCCCACCCTGAGGCTTCATGACCAACCCTTCCTCTTCCTTCTTCTCCTCAGTCTTCTCAACATGAAGACAACAAAGATTAAGACCTTTATGATAATCCATTTCCATTTAGACAAAAAAAAAAAAAAAAACAAATCTACTGTCATCAAGACATTTCTGACCATAGTGACCCTAAAGGACAGAGTAGAATTGCTCCATAGGGTTTCCAAGGCTGTAAGTCTTTACAGAAGTGGATTGTGTCATCTTTCTCCCATGGAGTGGCTTGTGAGATTAAACCACTGAACTTTTAGTTAGCAGCCAGATGCTTTAACCTGTATGCCACCAGGCTCCTCAATTCTAGTTAATGAATAGTAAATATGCATCATGCTGTACTGTTGATAAACTTATTTGTTGTGTATGTGCATGAGTGTTCTTCATGTGAAAATCTAATAACTGTATAGCAAGGACTGTGTTAATCAACTGTTTAAGTTATCATTAAGGCTTCTGGTCAACAGTAGGCTATTAGTTCTTAAGTTTTGAGGGAGTCAAAAGTTAATTATACGTGGATTTTTGACTTTGTGGAGGGTTGGGCCTCTAACCACCAAGTTGTTCATGCTTTGCTTAATTGTAAAGGCTCAATGGATACTTAGGTTCAATTGTGGGCATCTGCTTCAGAAGTGTTTTTATTTCTCTCACCTGATGACTCGGTTGAGATTTGAATGGTGGAAGGCAAATGACCACTGTCGGACACTCATTCTAGCACCAGATTCTCTTTATTACCCTCATGTACTCAGAGCTGCACAAGGAGCCTCAGTTTCATGGTGTCATGGATGTACATGTCACTTTGGTTCTATGTAGAATGGCTGGGAGGCTTGGAGCCAATTTAGTACCCACCCACATCATCTCTGATCCTGTTGCTGCCAGTAGCATTTTTGCCTCTACTCAGAAATCTGGGTGATCTTTTTTGAATCAAATCTTAACACTGCTTTAACCTTTCCGCAGCTCATAGTAGTCTGTCAAACAGAATCTAAGCGTCTTATCTTGAAGTCCAGGACCCTTGAGATTTATCTTTGTCTAGATTTCCAGGCTTATCTCAAGCTCTAAACAACTACTTTATATCCCTGCATTCCCTGTTGCTTCATGTCTCCATGTTTTCTCCCCCTTCTCTGCCTAACGGAGGCATATCCATCAATTTAAAATAAATAAAAAGAAAAAGGCAATATGTTCAAGTAAAACCTCCTCTGAGACCTCATCCTAGACCATCCCAGAACAAATCAATTATTGTATCTTTAATACTTCCATATTAAATAAAATGGAAAACATAGCATTTTCCCCCACTTCTTATCACTTCAGAAATTAGGATGCCCTTATCAGTATTGGTGCTTTATAATCACTGGTGGGCAGGCTGCAGTTCCAACTTGGTTGTTGTTTTATGCACATACTCAAAGTTACTTATTATTCTTGGAAACATGACTGAAGAACTTCAAACCCTCATTGTTTCAGTCAACAGAAAAATTAAGGAAGCCATTCAAGAATGAATTCTAATTATTTAAAAATCTGTTTACTACAAGGTTGTTAAAATGTCATCACCAAAATTGCAGATATTTGCAGAAAACATATCAGCAACTTTAAAGAAAATCCTGGAGACATGAGTGGAGTTTTTCTTTTTTTTTTAAGAAATGGTGTATCATGGATTCTCTTGAGGTCACAGAAGATTATACTGTATGGAAAGACATAGACATAAAACCCCTGACTCAACAATTGATGCATAAAAGCAAACTCTAAATATGAGGAAGTTTCAGGATTACCTTAAATAATTTATTTCATTTATATTTTCCTTTTAATATTTACACAACATGGTAAAATATGATTAAAATAGCCTACTAAGGCTTAAAGTTTCTTAATATAAAAGATTCTAAGTGAATAGAAAGGTTATAGTTAAGTGGCACTAGTATTTCTTTCTTTTTTTGAACTTTTTTTTTAAATTGTAATTTGGGTGAAAGTTTACAAAGCAAATTCACTTTTCATACAGCAGCTCACATACACTTTGTCTCGTGACATTGACTAATATTTCCCACAGTGCAATAGCTTCCCTCCCACTTCCTCCCCATAGTTACCTCTTTCATATGTCCTTCCCTCCATGCACTCCTGCCCCCGGAGCTGTCTTCCTGTGCATACACAGCCCTTCTACTCTCCCATGATTGTTCTCTCCAAGGAATGTATCTACCTAATGTGAATATTCAGCTCACATGCCTACCCTTTGTTTGGCTAAAAGCCACAGGAGAGGTTTTGATTCCAGACCTGAAGGGGAGCTAGGGGCCATAGTCTCAGTGGTTCCATCAGGCTCTATCAGACCAGCAAAACTGGTTCTTTCTGTTTGTTTGGTTTTTTTTTTAATGATTTTGAGATTTGTTTCACATTGTTCTCCCTCTCTATCCAGGATCTCTTACATAGATCACCCTCTGAGTGGTTGACAGTGGTAACCAGGCACCATCTAGTTCTTCTGGTCTCATAGTCATATAAGCTGAGGATCGCATGGTGTACCAATTGCTTGGACTAATTGTTTCCATACATCTTTGGTTTTTCTTCATTCTTCTCTGTTCTGGATGAGGAGAGACCCATTGTTGCATCTAGATGGCTGCTTGCAAGCTTTTAAGATCCCAGTCATTACTCAACAAAGTAGGATGTAAACCAATGTTTGTGTAGAATGTTATGTCAATTAAGCTTGATGTCTCTGGAAACTATGGTCCCAAGCCCACAGGTCCAACTACTCGCTCCTTCTGGGAAGCTGACTGTGGCCAAAAAGGGACTACAATCTTGTCCCTTGTCAGCTCTACTATACCCCTGGGAATTCTTACAGAACATACAAATACACTTGTAGAACCATTTTCTGCCATCCCTATACATGGTCTTGGGTACACTCCCTGCTGCATAGACATACCTGATAGTTCAGCCTGCCCACCCATCTATCCACCCGTGTATCCATGTTTGCTGTCACTGACAATACAGTATTGTATGTGCTGAAGGGTTCATCTTTCTTGTCAGTACATGACATGCACCTCTATGTCTTCCCCTTCTACAATGCCACTGTGTTGATCACTCACATTTGGTATATTGACCTTCTCTTCACCAAAATCAATACTCTACATATTTAACAGTGTTCCTTCCCCTCCAGTCCCCTCTCATCCTGGTAACCAACAAAGAAAATTTCCTCCCATATATAAACGTTTCCTTGACTTTTTACAATAACGGACAAATACAATATTTGTCCATCTGTGATTGACTTATTTCACTCAGTATAATGTCTTCAAAGTTCATCCACGTTATGCAGTGTTTTGCAGATTCTACATTATTCTTTAGGGTTGCACAGTATTCCAGTTTCTGCATGTATGTACCATAGTTTGTTTATCCATTATTCTGTTGATGGACACCAGGGTTGTCTCCATCTTTTGGCTTTGTAAATAGTGCTGCAATGGACATGGGTATGCATATATCTGTTCTTGTCCTGGCTATCACTTCTTTAGGATATATACCTAGTAATGGAATAGCTAGGTCAAATGGTATTTCTAATTCCAACTTTTTAAGGAATTGCCATCCTGCTTTCCACAGTGATTGTATCATTTGACAGTCATACCAGTAGTGTACGAGAGTCCCAATCTCTTCTCATCTTCACCAGCATTTGTTATTTTCTGCCATCTTGAATGTTGCTACTACTGTTGGGGCAAGATGGTATTGCCCCATTGTTGTTTTGATTTTCATTTCTCTAATGGCTAATGATGGTGATCATTTCTTCATATGTTTGTTGGCTGCCTGGATATCCTCTTTGGTGAAGTGTCTATTCATGTCTTCTGCCCCTTTTTGAATTGGATTATTTGTCTTTTTGTTGTTGAGGTGTTGGAGTTTTCTATAAATTCTAGAGATAAGTCCCTTGTCAGATATCTCATTGCCAAATATTTTTTCCAAGTCTGTAGGTTCTGTTTTTACTCTTTTGGAGAAGCATTTGGAAGCACATAAAAATTTAATTTTTAGATGATCCTATTCATCTAGTTTCTCTTCTACTCTTTGTGCATTTTGGGTTATGCTTGATAGTCTATTTATGCCATATATTAGGGTCCCTAAATTTGCCCCTAGTTTTTCCATGAGGAACTTTATAGTTTTAGGTTTCACATTTAAGTCTTTGATCTATCTGGAGTTAGATTTTGTGTATGGTATGAGGTCCGTATCTTGTTTCATTTTTCTGCAAATGGATCTCGAGTTTTGCCAGCACCATTTGTTAAACAGACAATCTCTTCCCCCATTTAATGGATTTCCACCTTTAGTCAAAGATCAGCTGACCATAGGTCGATGGATCTATTTCTGGGTCCTCAATTCTATTCCGTTGGTCTGTGTCTGTCATTATACCAATACCAGGCAGTTTTGACTACTATGGCTGTATAGTAAGCTTTGAGATCTGGCAGTGTGAAACCCCCTGCTTTGTTGTTCTTCTTCTACAGTGCTTTGCTTATCTGAGGTCTTTTTCCTTGCCGTATAAATTTAGTGATTGTATTTTTCCATATCCTTAAACAATGTTGATGGGATCTGGATTGGGATTGCATTGAATGTATAGATTGCTTTGGGTTGAACTGACATTTTCACAATGTTCATTCTTCCTATCCTGTACAAGCATGGTATGTTCTTCCATTCATGTAGATCTCTTACAGTTTCTTGAAGTAGTTTTTTATAGTTTGCTTTGTACAGGCCTTTTGTGTCCCTGGTAAGATTTATTCCCAAGTTTTTTGTTTTTTTTTTTTTGGTAGCTATTGTAAATGGTATTGATTTCCTTATT
>NW_006921725.1:5723542-5734938 GCF_000298275.1 Orycteropus afer afer | reverse complement strand
TTTTTCCTTTGTTAAATTTGCCAGTGGTTTGTCAATTTTATTAATCTTTTCAAATAACCAACTTCTAGTCTTGCTGATTTTTTTCCTATTGTCTTTCTATTTTCTGTTTCATTGATTTCTGCTCAAATCTTTATTATTTCCCTTCTTCTGGTGACTATAGGCTTTTTTTGCTGTTCTTTTTCTAATTGTTGGAGATGTTGGTTTAAAGTGTTGATTTTGGCTCTGTCTTCTTTTTTGATGTGTGCTTTGATTGCTATGAACTGGCCTTTGATCACTGCTTTTGCTGTGTCCCAAAGATTTGGTATATTGTGTTTTCATTGTCATTTGATTCAAGGAATATTTGAATTTCATTTTTTATTTCTTTTCTTACCCAGTCTTTCTTAAGGTGGTAGTTGTTCAGTTTCCATGTGTTTGCTCTTTTCCCATTGGTCTTCTTATTGTTGGTTTCTAAATTGATAGCATTGTGATCTGAGAAGATGCTTTGTAGTATTTCAATGTTTTTAAATTTATTAAGGCTTGCTTTCTGGCCCAAAATATGGTCTATCCTGGAGAATGTCCATGTGTACTGGAAAAGAATGTATATTATGCTGTTGTTTGGTGGAGTGCTCTGTAGATGTCATAAGGTCAAGCCAGTGGATTATTGTTTAGCTCTTCCATGTCTCTGTTGAATTTCTTTCCAGTTGTTCTATCTTTCGTTGAAAGTGGTATATTAAAGTCTCCTACTATGACTATGGAGTCATCTATCTTTTCAACTCTTTTAAAATCTGATTTCTTTCTATATTTTGGGGTTCTTTCATTGGGCCTGTAGATATTTATTATGGTTATATCTTCTTGTTCAATTGATCCTTTAATCATTATATAATGTCCTTCCTTGTCTTGTATTGTGGTTTTTGTCTTAAAGTCAATTTGATCGGAAATTAATATTGCCACTCCTGCTATTTTTTGGTTGCCATTTGCTTGATACATCTTTTTTCAACTTTCGATTTTTAGCCTATTTTTGTCTTTGTCTCTAAAGTGTATCTTTTGTAGACAGCATATTGATGGGTTTTGTTTTCTTATCATTCTGCAACTCTCCATCTCATGAGTGGTACATTTAATCCATTAACATTCAGTGTAATTATCAACAAGTATGAATTGGTTGCTGTCATTTTGTTATATGTTTTTCCTGGTGTTCCTGATTTCGTTGTTTCATACAATTTCCTGTGCTAAGCTCATTATGTTTATGAATCATGTTATCATTTCCTTTGTTGCTATTGTTTTAGTATTTGCTAAATATTTGTGCTTGTCGTCTTTTTTTTTATTGTGATGTGATGGTTTATCATTTTTTTTTTGAGGTATCCTGTGATTTATAATTTTCTCCCCACATTTAGAACAGTCCATTCTATCTTACAACTCTCTTGACTTCCTCACCATTTAGAACTTTTGTAACTACACTATATTCCCCCTCTTTTTGGTTTATAGTTGTCCTCATTTGCCAATTGATGTCTCTGGTTCCCTGTTTACAATGGTGTAAGCTTATTTTACTTTGGATAATTCCACAGCTGTGTTGGTTTCTGGGTTATGCTATCTTGGGTATTAATAGTTGGTTGTTGTTTGCTTTTACTGGTTCTCTGTTCAAAGGGCTCCTTTAGTATCCCTTGTAAGGTTCTGGTTTTAAAAATTCGCTTAATTTCTGCTTATCTGGAAATCTCCTAATTTCACCATCATATTTGAGGGATAATTTTGTCAGGTATATAATTCTTGGTTGGAAATTTTTCTCTTTCAGGGTTTTATATACACCATCCCATTGCCTTCTTGCTTGCATGTTTTCTGATGAGATATTAGAGCTTATTCTTACTGGTTGTTGTTTGTAAGTAACTTTTCATTTTTCCTGTGCTGCTTTCATGATTTTTTCTTTGCTTGTGCTTTTGATGAGTTTGAAGATGGTATGTCTTGGTAATTTTCTTTTTGAGTCTAAACTGTTTGTGGTTCATTGGACTTCCTGAATGGATATATTCTCATCTTTCATCATATCAGGGAAATTCTCTTCCAACAAATCTTGGACAATTTTCTCAGTAGTTTTCTTTTTCTCTTCCTCTTCTGGAATTCCAATTACACCTAGGTTATTCCGTTTGATGGTATCCGACATGAACCTTATGGTGTCTTCATTTTGTTTTTATCTTTTTCCTGATTGATCCCTTTCCAAAGGGATATTGAGGTACTTGTCTTTAATCTCAGGAATTCTGTCTTCCATTGATTCAATTCTCCTTCTTTGCCCTTTCAATATGTTATCTATTTCTAAAAATTTATTATTAGTCTTCTGGATTTCTATCTGTAGATTTTTAATCATTTCTAATTTTTCATTTATTTGGCCATTTTGTTCTTGTATTTTCTTCCAAAATTTTTCTAGGGTTTTGTCTATATTTTCCTTAATTTTATCAGTGCTTTCCTTGATCTGCTTCTCAATCCTTTGAAGATAACTAAGTATAATTCTTTTGAATTTCTTATCAAGGAGTTCCAATGCTCCTTCTTTCTCAGGGATGTGTTCTGGGTCTATAGCCTGCTCCCTGTTCTACAACTTTATCTTGTTTCTTTGTGTGGACTATGATGGTCTATTGTCTCTGAGAAATTGTGATGCTGTATTTAGATCTGTATTAACTGTTTGTGAGGAGCAGTTAAGGGTGAGTCAGGCTCTTCTTGGTGGTTGTTTATCATTGGCCAGTTGGTAAAGAAGGAAGTGGTGGCTCTCACCAACCACCAGTGCAGTCCCCCGTGCAGACTCTGGCTAGTAGGGCAGATTTTGGGTTAATTCTTAGGACCTAACACTACTCAGCAATATCTAAGCTGTCTGTATCATCAAGATTGCTGACAGACCACAGCTCCGTTTGTCTCCTTTTTTGGTGTTTTCATGAAAGTTCTTCTACTAGTTGGCGTTTAGAGCATTTCTATATCCTTCTCTTCAAAGTTCAGGGATCCAGGATTATCTTCTGTTTCTTTGTTAATTGGTTCCCCTTTTATTTGTTGAAGAGGGTCTGTGCAATCTGTCTGCCTATTCCACCATCTTACTGGAATTCTCTGTTTTTCTTTCTTAAAGATCCATAAAATAATGGCCTGTTTCATAATCGATAGTGTGTTATATTTGATGAAATATGATACTTCTGTATCTTTGTATCTTTCATTTAGAGTATTTATTGTAACTTTTATTTAGCATTTTATTTATTTGTTTGGACTTTGTTAGGCTGTATGCTTCTTAAGAGCCAGGCTATGTCTTATGGCTTGTGTTGTTTTATGTGCTGTCGAATCAGTTCTGACTATTAGCAAACCTGTGTACAACAGAATGAGACACAGCTTGGACCTGCTGCATTCTCACAATTGATGCTCTACTTGAGCCCATCATTGCAGCCACTGTGTCAGTCCTTCTCATTGACAGTCTTCCCCTTTTTTGCTGACCCTCTATTTTATGAAATATGACATCCTTCTCTAGGAACTGGTCCCTTCTGACAGTATGATCAAAGTACATGAGACTAAGTCTGTCCATTCTCACCTTTAAGGTACATTCACACTGTACCTCTTCCAAGACATATCTATTCATTCTTCTGGTAGTCCATGGTATTTTCAATATTCTTCACCAACACAATTCAAATTTACAAGTACTTCTTTGGTTTTCCTTATTTATTGTCCAACTTTCACATGCATTTGAGTCTACTGAAAATACCATGTCTTGGGTCATGTGCATCTTAGAATTCAAAGTAACATCTTTGCTCTTTAACACTTTAAAGAAGTCTTTTGCACCAAATTTTCCCAGTGCAATATGCTGTTTCATCTCCTGACTGCTCCTTCCATGACCATTGATTGTGGATCCAAGTAAAATGAAATCCTTGACAACTTGAACCTTTTTTCCATTTATCATGTTTTCCTTATTGATCTAGTTGTTGTTGTTGTTACGTGCCGTCGAGTTGGCCCCGACTCATAGCGACCCCTCCTTCGGTTTCCGAGGCAGGATCACTACGGAAGTAGGATTGCCCAACCTTCCTTCTGAGGAGTGGCTGGTGGGTTCCTTATTGATCTAGTTGTGAGGATTTCTGTTTTCTTTATGTTGAAGTGTAATCCATACTGAAGGCTGTAGTCTTTGATATTCATCAATAAGTGCTTCATGTCCTCTTCGCTTTCAGCAAGCAAAGTTGTGCCATTTGTGTATCACAGGTTGTTAATGAGTCTCCCTTTGATCCTTAGTCTAGCCTCTTGGATTATTTGCTCAGCTTATGTTCCATTTGGTTCTTTTTTATCTCTTCTATTTCTTTGCTGAGACTTTCTCTCTCTCTCTCTTTTTTTTTTGCAGATACTTTTTATATTTATCATTGTTTAAATCATGTATCTACTTGCTCACTGAAACATTGATATCATGGCAGATTTAAAATCTGTCAGATAATTTCACCACCTGTGTCATCTTGGTGTTGGGGTATGTTGATTATCTTTAGTCATTCAAGTTAAGATTTTCCCATTCCTTTTTATGATAAGTGATATATTTTTTTTAATTGTATCCTGGACATTTGGAGTATATGTTATGAGACCCTGGATTTGTTTAAATCTTCTGTTTTAAGCCTATTCTAAAACTATAATAATGATGATCTAGTGGCATAGTGGTTAAAGAATTTGGCTGCTAACCAAAAAAGTCATGGTTTGAACCAACCAGTCACTCCATTGGAGAGGGATGAGACAGTCTGTCTCCATAAAGATTTATAATCTTGGAAACCCTATGCGGAAGTTCTACTCTGTCCGTTAGGGTTGCTATGAGTTGGAGTCAACTTGATGACAGTGAGTTTAACACCATAGTAGTGGGGGCAGATGAGAGTAAATGTCCAGATTCATTGACATCTGTGGGGAGGTACTTTTGTACTGCTGGGCAGGGGGTGGGAGTTTAGGCTCACCATGTGGCCTTCATTGGAACCTTGAGTGGAAATTTGTTACCTCTGGGTGGTGATGAAAGTTCTGACTCCCTGTGTAAGTGATGGTGAGGGATACCTCATTATAGCCTGATGAGGATGGATAGAAGTCTAGTTTCCCTACTTGGCCTTTATGGTGACCTTAGTTTTTCCTGTGGTCTAAGGCTGGAGTAGAGCAGTTTCTGTATAAACATCTTCTCTTTTGTTGAGCAGCTTCTTTTCTAGTCCTTTGGCTAGAGAGAGAAGATAATATTGAGAGCTTTGTCTGTGCCTTTGGTATTTCTGGGAAACTGGCTTCTCTAGTACTCAGTTCAGGGTAAACAAGGCAACCAAAAAAACTCACCACTATGTTATGCCTTGGGTGTCAAGGTCCCTAGCTGGCCTTCCTTCCTTTCTCCACCTTTCAGAGTCTTCTTATTTGTTTTTCATATAATGTCCAGAGTTCTTAGATGTAGTACTTCCAAATCTGAGCATCACTGTCAACTTGATTCTGATTGATATCAACCTTGTAGGACAGAGTAGAACTATCTCTCATAGGGTTTCTGAGGATGTAAATCTTTACAGAAATAGATTGCCACATCTTTCTCTTATGAAGTGGCTGGTGGGTTTGAACTATCAACATTTTGGTTAAAAGCTGAGTGCTTTAATCACTATATTAGATGTACTTAGCAGGAGGAATACAGAGAATTGTGCCTACCCCATCTTGTTCTAGAAATAAAAATCTCAATGACATAATTTTTAAATTGAATAAATGTATTAATAGGTGTGGTTTGAGGTATATAATAAAACTCTGAAGAAAGAATTATAAAATACGTCTTAAAATAATGATTACTAAAACAGCTAAGTCAAAATTAAAATAATTTAGAGCTAATATGGCTAGCATCCTTTTTACGCTACGATATAAAGATAAAATAATTCAATATGTATTTGTTCTTACTTTATTTGATACAATGTAATATATAAATAAAATTATAAATTCCCTAAAAAATAGAGATTATGATAAAAATCATGACATTCCTTAGGTAAATGTGTGTGCGTGTGCATATGTGGTGTGTGTATCATGTTTTGGTTGAATTTTAAAAAACAAAACCAAGCCATTACCATTGAGTTGGTTCCAACTCATAGTGGCCTATAGGACAGAGCAAAATTGACCCACAAAGTTACCAAAGCAGAAGCATATTGCCATATCTTTCTCCTGTGGAGCAGCTGGTGGATTCGAACCACCAAGCTTTTGCTTAGCAGTAGAGCAGTTACTCACTGAGCCACCAGGGGTCCGTCCGGTTTGGCTGTTAGGTATAATTAAATAATACTCACGTATAAACATAAGATAAAAAAACATTATTATGGTTTGATATTATGATCAGGTTTTCTACATATGAAACAAAAGAAAAGAGTATATAAATTATCGGAAGGAATTGGGAGGGAAGCTGTTGCATTGGGGTAAGTTGTAGTCAATATCATGAGACAAAGTGTATGTGAACTGCTGTATGGAAAGTGAATTTGCTCTGTAAATTTTCACCCGAATCACAATTTAAAAAAAGGTATATAAATTGCTAAACATGAATCAGTCTGGCAGTTAGCATAGTTTTATATTTTATTAATAAGGGATAGAAATATGAAACTTTTCATAAGATGATTAGAATAAATATTTCACAATATGACTAGATAAAATAGCTCAACCTTATTTAATACTAAAAAAAAAAAAAAACTTTACTGCTATCTAGTCAATTCTGACTCATAGTGGCCCCATTGGGTTTCCAAGGTGGTAAATCTTTACAGAAGTAGATTGCCCCCATCTTCTTTCTGTGGAGATGGCTGGTGGGTTTGAACCACCAACCTTTTAATTAGCAGTCAAATGCCTTAGGCACTGAGCCACCAGAGCTCCTTACCTTATGTAATAACACATACTCCCCAGAAGGAAGTTTGGGCAATCTACTTCCCTAGTGATACCTTCTGGGAAATCCAAGGGGGGGTCGCTATTAGTCAGATCTGACTGGACGGCAGTGCCTATGTGCATGTGTACCAAATCTTGAAAAGATATCATACAGAAGTTTATCTGTGGTTTCATCTAATGTATCTTGAAAAATATGCAGTCCCAGGGAAATATCCCACTTACATTTAAAAGATCTGCACCACTAACCCATACTGTTTTGGCTGACAGGAGGTGCTTTTCTTTGGATGATGAACACAGCTTTTTCCCTGGCTAATAATATATCTTAGAGATGAGTCTTGAGAATGGCTGAAAAGAAGTGCTTACCTTTAAATACACGTAAAAAAAGAAAAGTCCATTTTCTGTACTTAATATTTCCCATGGATGCTCTTTTTGCCTTGCTCTCAACAGATTCTCCCTCATGAATGATGAGTTCTTTGTCAGAAGATAAAAGAGGTAAAGTCATTAAACAAAAATTATCATTACTCCTGCCACTCTGCTCAATCATATATCTGGATTTAGAACGTCCCAACAGGGACCCAAAATGCTCATTTTAAGTGCCCAACTTCATCCTTAGCGGGAGTACATAAAAAAGGAATGAGTGGAAACCTTAAGAAAGAAGAGTGTCTTGATTAATCATTAAAGAAAGTCATCCCACCTTTTAATGAAATCTGATCTTTTTTACACTAGGATTGGATAGTGAGGCAATTTTTTTTTTTTTTTTGGTAGATTGGGGCAAAGGTTATTGGTGAACATAGGTGCATGCTCAGGCAAATCTTTTTTAAAAAGGGTAGGAATGATATTTGAAATCTGGAGTTTGAGTACAGTTAATAACCCTGGACATTATACATATATATATAAAAGAACAAGAAGTCTCTTAGAACTGTATTGGAAAGTTTTTGCAAATTCCCAGAGTTGTGAATACTCTGGAGTGGCTGGGTGACACAAATAGCTAAGCACAAAGTTATTAACCAAAGGGTTGACAATTCAAACCCATTGTAAGATACCTTAGAAGAAAGCCCTGGTGATCAGCTTCTAAAAAGTCACAGCCTTGAAAACCCATGAGGTGCAGTTCGACTGTACAACTTGTGGGGTCACATGAGTCCAAATGGACTTGATGGCAACTCATTTGTCTTTTGGCTTAGCGAGTACCCAGTTTGACAATCATTGTGCAGATCACTGCACTAGTCTATAGGGGAAGGGGAGCAGAAGAGCAGTTAGGAGCACTTGAGACCTAGGAACAGTACCTCTTTCAATAATATTAGTTGTTAGATTATTAATGTTCTCAGTAATAACACAAAAATTGTGAGAGATATTAGAGTAAGTGCTAAGTCTGAAAACTTAAGAGTTGCCTTTCTTTAAGTTGATTAGAATGACCATATGTTCCCTTTGTGCATACTCTTGCTTATTTAGGAAATTGTGGCTCTCTCCTTTTAAGATACCAGAGGTAATCACCCATCAACAGAGGTTTTAAAATTAGCTGGAAGGGTACAAGGGTCATTAAGGATTAATTAAATCAAATGATAAAGCTTTCTTAAGGCTAAAAATACTGCTTTATGCTCCCTTTCTCATGTGACTTGTTTGACATGTTGACGTTACATTTGTGAGGAGAGGACACAAAAGAACTTGCAAGTTGCTTGTCCAACAGTTAGGATTTCTGCAGCTAGAAATAAGATCTATGCGTAAACCAAAAAAAAAAAAAAAAACAACTCACTGCCATCAAGTTGATTCCGACTCATAGCGAACCTCTTTGGGTTTCTGAGGTGGTAAATCTTTATGGAAGCAGATAGCCCAATCTTCCGTGGAGTGGCTCGTGGGTTTGAACTACCAACCTTCTGGTTAGCAGTCAAATGCCTAATGTACTACGCCAGATCACTATAACTGTAAAAATCAGAGTCTGGAAACTGATGTGCATAACATCCTTGAGTGGCAAAGTCTGAATTGGTATCACTGTTGTTTCTGAAAAAACAGTATAAAAATTCCGTATGTCAGAATCTAAAGGTATTTTAACAACCTCTCAGCTCCCCAAATTCCTGTTTGCTATCTCACACCATCCCTGGTGCCATGAGTTTCCCAATTGTCATTTCCTTTCTTTGTAAAGTCTCCTTATTGTTATCTGACATAGAGTCAGCTCCTGACTCATGGCAACCCCATGCACAATGGAGCAAAATGCTGCCCCTTCCTATACTTCCTCCATGATTGGCTGTTCATTGGACCATTGTGTTCCATAGGGTTTTCATTGGCTGATATTTGGCAGTAGGTCACCAGGCCTTTCTTCCTGGACCATCTTACTCTGGAAGTTCTGCTGAAACCTGTGCACCATCACAGCAAGACACAAACCTCCATTTACAGACGGATGGTGGCCATACAGAAGGTGCATTTGTCTCTTGCTCAGAAAGTGAGAATTCTACCCCTGAACCCCTGAACCACTAACATCCCCTAGGTAAAGTCTTATGAGAAATTAATCAAAATATTTGAAAGAGATACAAGAAAGGTGATATATAGAGTCACAAACTAGACAACCAAAACCTACAGGAGTTATCCCTAAAGACAGAGAGACTTCAACAGAGGCATGCCTCCCAGCTTCCCGAAGAGAAATTACACATTGAAGGAATATGATCTGCCTGCCTGGATGTCATCTCTTCAGCTGCTTTGTTCTATAACCAAATCAAAAATGACCACTTTTGGGAACAGTTGATCTGTCAACCCTGGATCAGCCTCTTTGCAGTAGGAAGTAGGATGGACTAATTGATACTTTTATTTAAAATGTGCCTGGGCCTAAAACTAATTGATACTTTTATTTAAAATGTGCCTGGGCCTAAATTTACAATTTCATTATGTCCTTCATTAAAATTTCCTTCAAATAAAATAAAATTAATTTATGCCAGAAAAACAAGGCAACAGAAATTGTGATTCTTTTCACCTGTTATGGCTCAGTGAATTGATTCAGATCTGTACATTTGAATTTTATTTTCATGCTTTTTTTCAGACAGCCCATAGCAGTGATGAGTTTGGGATGGGGGTTTATAGAAATACTTTTAAATAGACTTAATGTAAACCACCAAGGAAGGTTATAATAATTTTAATTGTTAATGAGGAGGCAGAGGAGCTGAATAGAAGATAGTTTCTTAGTGTTTAGAGACCTTGAATTTATTGTTTCCTCTGCAAAGTCTATTAGTCACCCCTGACAAGTCTGCAATTTCAGGTGTTTGCAGTTACCTGACCCTTCAAAGCTACTCTCTGTGGACTCTTTATCCAGTCTGGCTGCCTCAGGCTGTGACTGTTTTATATTCATTATTTGATTAAAGACTCATAGCAATTTTATTAAAGAGGTATTTTGCTCACTTTGCAGATAGGAAGTGTGAGGTTCAGAAAAAGAAGTGGTTTGTCCATGGTTTGCAGCTTTCATCAGTGTCAGAGACAGGATTTAAATCCAGGTCTGCCCTATTCTGAAGGGCATTCTACCTGCTATCTTTCCAAGCAAAGCTCAGATAAATGTTCTCAAGGAACTAGCTGACAGTTTGTGTCAGGTCAAGGAGTAGGCACATCTTCTGGGAGTGTCCCCACCCATATTTACTCCCCCAACACTGTACATTCCATTGGAGCCCCTAGTCCTAATTGATTCTTGAATTAGCACTGTGGAAGAGGGATGAACTGTAATTGGGATCCACAGTCCTAGTTCTATTCCTCCTACCTACTTTTTGGAGTACAGCCTAGACCTGATTCCATCAAGAAAAGTTTGTCTGACATCCCTCCAGTATGGGTTTTCTAGATCATGACAGTGAGGAGCTCTGGTAGCACAGTGTCTAAGGCACTACTAACCAGAAGGCTGGCAGTTCAAACTCACCAGGCACTCCTAGGAAGGAGGGTTGGGCAATCTACTTCTGTAGTGATACCACCTCGGAAACCCAAGGAGGGGTCGCTATGAGTTGGGTCCGACTCGACGGCATGTAACAACAACAACAGATCATGGCACTAAGCAGCCCACTAAGTATTTCCTATTTACTTATCTGCATCCTCCACTAAACTGTAAGATTTGTTAATATTTTGTTCACCATTGTTTTTCCAGTACAAATGTCTTGTGCTCACACATTTGTTGAATAAATAAAGAATGCCACTAGCCCCCTGAATGATTTGGATAAGTTATATGTCTCTACGTATCAGTTACTCCTAATGTAAAATGAGGAGGTTTTCCTATATAATCTTTAATTTTAGGTGTGGTGTTCTATAACACTAACCACAAATTACGCATCTTCTTGAAAGACATTTGTCCTCCTTAACCTAAATTTCAGGAGGCTTTCTTGCTTACTGTTGTAGAAGAGAGAAAACCAAAGCAAACCAAACCAAAATCACTGCCATTGAGTCAATTCCTACTCATGGTGACCCCCTTTGGGTTTCTGAGGCAGTAAATCTTTATGGAAGTAGATTGTCCAGTCTTCCTTCCACAGAGTGGCTGGTGAGTTTGAACCACCAACCTTCTGGTTAAGCAGTCAAATGCCTTGGGCACTACGCCACCAGAGCTACTTTGGAAGAGAGAAGGGGCT
>NW_006921725.1:5714680-5723442 GCF_000298275.1 Orycteropus afer afer | reverse complement strand
GTTTGAACCACCAACCTTCTGGTTAAGCAGTCAAATGCCTTGGGCACTACGCCACCAGAGCTACTTCGGAAGAGAGAAGGGGCTCTTATTTCCGTTGTTCCCCAGGCACCAACGTATGTGCTTAGTATATATTCATTAGACTAATGGTTCTTTTACTCTTTTGTATCTACTTGCTCACTGAAACATTGATATCATGGCAGATTTAAAATCTGTGAAATAATTTCACCACCTGTGTCATCTTGATGTTGTGATAATGTTGATTATCTTTAGTCACTCAAGTTAAGATTTTCCTGTTCCTTGTTATGATAAGTGATTTTTTTAAAAAAAAAATTGTATTCAAAATCCAATGTCTAAAGACACTGAAATCTACTTCATTAGCATGATCATGTGGCCTTGTAAATGTAGAATTCCATATCCAGCTCTTAGACAAAGTCAAAATGCTCCATAGCTTTATTTATTTATGTTGTTGTTGTTTGTTTGTTTCAAATAACCTTTTTTTTCCTCCATAGTTTTCTTTTTTTAAATTTATTTTTATTGTGGAGTACACACTCATATATATAACACAACATTTGCCAAGTCAATATTTTTTGCTTGTATAATTCAGTGATACTGATTACATTAATCATGTTGTGAAAAATTTACATTCCAAATTTTTCCTCACCTTCTTAAGCAATGACTACATCTTTTCCCTGACCTCCTGCCTCAGGTAACCACTAATAAACTTTGGTCCCTGTGCATTTGCATATTCTAGATATTTTATGTAAGTGGGATCATACAATATCTGTTCTTTCTTGATTGACTTACTTCACTCAGCATAATGCTTTTAAGGTTCATCGAAGTTGTAACATGTATCAGGACTTCATTTCCTTTTATGACTTAATAATATTCCACTGTATGTTGTTGTTGTTGGGTGCCCTTGAGTCATCCCCATGTGACGGAGTAAGGTTTTCTGGGCTGCAATTTTTATCAGAGCAGATCATCAGGTCTTTTTTACATAGAGCCACTCAGTAGGTTTGAGCTGCCATCTTTTCACTTAGCAGCCAATTGCTAGACTGTTGCACCACCAGGGATCCTATTCCATTGCATAGCTACTTTCATTTAAAGCCAACTAGTTAGAGGTGGTGGGCAAAGGCTCAGTTTCACCTTAAACCGGAGAAACTTAGAGCTCTTGTGACTTTTGAGATTCCATTGACATTTCATAGTTGAGAAATCTGAGATTCTTGGGAAGTAGCGTGATTTTTCTAGGGTCCCATTTGCAGAAACCCATTAGTAGAGCTGGGATTAGGTCCCAGGCCTTTTAACCCTAAGCTCAATGCATTTTCTTTCAATCCCCCCCCCCCACCATGTTGCTTCCAAAAATCAATTATCTTTGCTTGTCAAGACCAGCATCATGAAAATCCATGCCACTGATCACACACAAGAATGATTCATTGCAACCCATCACCAGTGCTCAAAACAGCAATGACAAACACACACCCTACCCCTTAACAAGACATCACCATTGTGTTGAGAGGGGAACACCCTCAATTAGATTTAGAGTCCATGTGATACTGTTCTTTAATATTACTGAAATTCCCAGTAGGACAAAGGAATTTCCTCCCTTTTCTTCCCTCTTTCAATAGGGACATTAAACTCTTAAACAATTGCATTACATTGATCAGTTTATCTGTGTAATTTCTTATTTAGACTGTCAGATTCCTAAGTGTAGTGACCATGAGTATTCTCTTTGAAAATTCGTATTCATCACAATAATTTTCACACCAAGATACCCAATCCACAGATGCCAAATGAATTACAGGGCCAAGAGAAGTGAAATGACTTGTCTAGATTATTTTACAGCAAAAGAAGTTAAAGGAACATTGTATTACTGAAACAAAAGAAAAACTTAAATATTTAACACTGCTAATGACAGACCACCTAGGACTGCCATTTTCCCTCATTGTTAGGGGCCTCCCCCAGCCTTGATGCATAAGACTCCCTGAGACTGCAGTTTCATCTGCTGCAATTCATCTCCTCTCCTCTATCAAGCTGCTTCTCTTTTAATGCAGCATAACATACTATTTTAAAAATGCATTTGTTGTACAGTGAGGTTCTCTTAAATCTAGTTTTGATGGTCATTGGGAAGTATAATATGCTTATAGTTTTAAATTTTTACTGTTGAAGGAAATCTAAATCTGAATATTTCCCTATGATTCTGATAAATTTCCATCCTGGGCCCTCATGTGAATAGTACAATTTAGCCAGTGACCTGTTATAGATAATAGACCAATACATCAGAATTAAACAGAGCTGAATCCATGGATCTTTTAAAATTATCAAATACAAAGTCCTTCTGGTCACATAAATATAAATGAAAGCTCGACTGTATCACAATCTGCAGGGGTACAGTGTGTGTGATTATATCCGACATGCTAGCATAAGCTATTGATTATTAAAGACAGATGTGAATTTTTCCAGCAGTTTCTCCAGAGTTTGTACTTTTTAGCTTACACTTATTGGCCACATTCTGTAAAATCCATACTTCCCCCCACCCCTCCTTATATGCAGGAGAATGGGATCTCTCCTAAAAGGCCAAGATGGTGCTTCAGATATCTATTCAAACTCAAGTGTGAGGGAGAGGTGCCACATGATGGCGCTGTGTCCTCAGCCCAACAAGGCCACCATGACCCTCAGTGAAGTGGCTTTGGAAGCTGGAGAATTCTACACCATTACCCTGATTGTTCTGACACAGGCTACACTGTGTCAGAAGATGGCTTTTCTTTGGCTTTTCCAAGCAAGTCCCTAGGTTTCTCAGGATTCCTTGTCATTTCTCCTCTAAACCAACACAAACTTTATAAGAGGGAGACTCCTGGAGATGAGTAGGAGAACCTGGGGATTCATGGAGGTGACATTGGAAAAAAGGATGGCTTAGTGTTTTTCTTTCCCTACTGTCTCAAGGAAAGACATATTCTAGGCTTCTTAGTCTGGTTCCCTAGAGGGGCAAAACCAGGGAAGCACATATAGTCACACATAGAGAGAAATTTACTTCAAGGAAACAGCACAGGCAATTGTGATGAAATTGCTCATGCAATTGAGAAGGCTGGCAAGTCCCAAATCTGTGGGCCAGACAATAGGCTGAAGACCTCTGCTAGGTCACATGGTTGCAGAGAATGACAAACACGAAATCTGTAGGTCAAGCAACAAGCTGGAGGCTTCTAGCAGACTCCAAATTATTTTCATACACACATTTTCCCCCTTTTTTTTTTGACTTTTTGGTTCATGTCTTTCACTTGCTGTTACCTGGAGAGGAAATGGGAATTCACCAGGAATTACATCCCAAGAACTGGAGTTCAGATGATGAAAAGATAGAGATGCAAGATAGAGAGAAGGAGTTTTGTCAGACATTCATTTATATACCAGAGACAAGCTACATCCCCAAAGACACTCCCCTTCCTGTTGATTGGCTGCTCACAGCAGATCACAAAATAGAAGCTGATTACATAGTATCAGCCAAACCACTGAGAATCATTGCAAGGCCCAACTGACACATAACATTAACCATCATAATAGACAAGAGTGGCTCCAGAATTTCTACATATTAAGTTGAACCATGTGACATTGCCAATATTCAACTATTATTGACATATAAAAAAGGGTTACTTAACATGATTCAATCTAAGAGAAAGCATAGGAGTCGCTGGGTGCTGCAGTTAATGCTTTTGGCTGCTAACCTGAAAGATTGGAGGTTCAAGTTCCTGGGATGAAAGGCCTGGCAGTCTACTTCTGCAAAATCATCTATTGATAGTCCTATGGATCACAGTTTTTCTCTGACACATGTGGGGTCACCATGAGTTGGAATTGACTTCATAGTAACTGGTTTAGTAGAGCTTTAGGGATGGCAAGCTGGTTGGAGATAGAGACTTGGGAGGCTTGTGATTGGGTTGTTTTTCTTTTAGAAAATGACATGGTTTTACTTATATTTATTCCTTGTATTTATTTACACATGAGTTGCTGGGAAAAGCACTGAAGAAGATTACTGGAGGAGGTGGAGTGATGGTGCTGAAGCCCTCTTTATAGAGACTGCTTGGTCCGTAATACAATAACCCCATTCTTGTATTGAAAGAAAGAAGATAGGCGAGTAAACAGCCCTGATATAAGCAAGAATAATAAACCATGAGTCTGGTTTATTTTAATACACACGTTTTTCCCTTCCTTTGACTTTTTTTTTTTTTTTCTTCTTCTTTATATCTTTCACTTGCTGTTACCTGAAGGAGAGAGGAAGAAGGAATTCACTAGGAATTAGAAAATACCCAAAAAGTGTATCAGCTAAAAATAGAGTCAAAATTCAGTGAAGCAAAATCTGCCCTATGAATCATAAACTGAGATTTTACTTGTGTAAGCACTTGCAGGAGCAATTTTTCAATATGAAAGAATATATTTTGAAACTGAAAGGAAAACTGCTTTAAGCACTCAATGGCAGAGTGTGTGAGTTCTATGTCACACACAAGAATCTCGCCAAACAGACTGGATGTGCATGGCACTGATAGGCTTTTTGGCCATTTGCCCTTTTCTACTCATGCTCTCTGTTTTGGGGGTCCAGCTTTTGTGTCAGTGTGGAAATGACTTGAGACTGTGAGGAAGCTTATAAGTATATAAATTTATGGGTATATAGGTTTATAGGTATATAAACCTCTCTGTGAGTCCCATTCTTTTTCCCACCTTCCAAATATTTCTGCTTTCCAGCTTTTGCCTTGGACGTCAACCCAAGCTCTAGTCACTTAAAATAAAAAAAGTGCCATGTGATGGCACTGTGTCCTCAGCATGCCAAGAGTACCCAAGGCCCTTAGTGGGGTGGTCCTGGGAGGTAAAAACTGTTCAGCCTACAATTTAAATCCTCTGTAAGATGTAAGTACCCCTGGGAATAGCACCACTTCCTCTTCATTTTCAGCACCCCCACCCCTCACTCTATTACCAAATGGTCTTATTTTATTTCCAAAACATTTCTCAAGTTTTTTTCTTGTCATGCAATATCTACTACCACTGACTTAGCTCAGTCTCTCATCGTCTTTTTCCTGGATTCTGCAACTACCTAATGGTGTCTCTGCCGGGATTCTGGTCTTGTTCTCCTCAAGTATATGCCCCACATTTTTTCCACTGTGATCTCTCTAATGCTCAAATTCTACTGTTCAAAACCTCACAACTCCTCCTAGTCTAAGTGCCCATCATTACATATAAGGGTTCCCATCCCACCCCCATGGAATGATTCTATCTCTTGCATTGCCCCTTCCAATTTGTAGTTTGCCACATGGAGCACGCTGCTTCACATCTCCTCTTTTTGTCATGTTGTCTCTTCTGCCTAGGATGTTTTCTCTAAACCAATGTCCACCATATTTTTATATAGTCACAGCAATGATGAACTGTGCTTGCCTTTATTCACTCATTAACTTGTTCACTCATTCTTTCTCTGCTCTGTTGAAATGGATAGGAGGTGAAAACATTGATGGCATTGATCTACTTCATGATGACTATCAAGTTATGACAAGTGGGGTTCCAGATTGTGGGTAGAAGAAGAGGGAGAAGATATTTTGACTTAAATAATTGTCTAATATTATTCCTTAAAGACCAGTTCTTAACTTGGGGGTCTATGTACTCTATGTCGATGTATTTTTTTCCTGAGGAGAAATAGCTTCATTTAGATTCTCAAAAAGGCCAATAATCGCTGCTATAAAGAGTGTGTGTGTGTGTGTGTGTGTGTGTAAGCATGTTCCATCCATTCCTTTTTTTATTCTCAGAAAATATCCTTTTTAAGATATTTTTAGCCTCTTTCCCCTCATATGCTATTTGCAATAAATTGCTTTTTTCTTTTGTACATTTCCACTTATGACTTAATTAAAAAATCTCACTGAAATTTTAAGCCATTCTTTATCTTTTTCATAAAACCAAGTTATTAGTAAAAATGGTTACTCTATAGTCCACAGAGAACATTTAAACCTTGGTTTAAGTTTTAAAAGATGTCAGAGTACAGAAATAATGATTACTTTTATCATAGATCTATTACTAAATATCAAAGCCAAGAATGAAATTTGTTAACAGAAGTTAAAAAAGGATAAAACAACAACACATCTAATGATATGCCCAATGGGCATTTGAAGTGCTATTCTTAAAAATATACACTTACATACAACATGATAAAACAAATATAGAGGCATGGAGACACATGAAAAGCCTATTAATGTTCAGTTAAAACTCATTATCTAATAAGAAAATAGATGCAGGAGAGGTTTTTATTTTGAAAATAAAAAAACATGATATTACATAGATGTTGAAACTGAGAACAGATGCAATAAGGGCATGGTGGCAGCTTCAATTCACCTCCTCTGGCTTCATGAGGGGAGAAAGAATCACCATTAGCAGCATCAGCCCAAGGCTGATTCGTATGAGGCAGAGGTCAGACATGCTACCACCCCTGGCCATCTTTTCAATTCTGACACCTGTCTTTCCACCTATAATTCTACTTGTCTTCTGGGCTTGAGAATTCATTGCAATGGCCACATAGAACTCACAGACAATACTCACAATTATGGGGTTTTATTAGAGAAGTAACCAGTTACAATTCAGGATGAGAAACAAGTCAGGATATAGTTCTTCAATCAGGACAGCTTCTTCTCAGCTGTGTCACAAGCATGCTTCTCTCTGGCCTTGGCCTCTGCTGTGCTTGGCCCAGTTTGGACCAGTTTTTCAAAGCTCTTTCAGCTTTTCCCAATAAGGGCCCAGAGATGCACCCCACTCTACCAGCAAGCTCTTGCCCGAAGGCACACATCTTTCTCACTCCACGGGCCAGGAACCCATCGCTCTGTCTCATATCTGTCTCTTGGTTTTGCTGCCTCTGTCCTTCTGCCCTTTATCTGCCGTCTGTTTGCCATCTGTCTGCTGTCTCAGCACCGGAATCTCAGGTCCAAGGATGCATTTCACTCTTAGATCTTCTCTCTTGATAGGAAAGGGATCCCCCTTTCTATCTCTGGGAATGGCTCATTTTAAGACTTGCCGAATGGTAAATCCAACCAATCTTCATGTTAAGGTTTCATACAACTTTTTTCCATGGTCCCATTTCCACAAAGATACAATGTACCTTGTTTACATCATTATCAAGCTATCCAATCCCCCTGGGGGGCCATAAGCCTCTCAGTTTTGCATAGTCCCACCCAGTCATCTGGTGAGAGTCACGAAGACCATGTCTAGAAGAGCCACACCAAGTAATTCACTGCACCACACTTGTCATGATACCTAAATGCGTAAATCTTCACAGTGAGAGAATCAAAGCTTGGACTTTTAAAATAAAGACAAATGAGAAAGTTTCACATTTTTATATTAAGAATAATAATTTAATATAATTATCTCAAGTTTTTTGTCTTTCTGCATGTGTTAACTTTTTTATGACATGGTATACCTGAAGGTTGAGTCGGGGGCAAGGGGTGCAATGGGCAAGTTAGACAGGGATCTGGCTTCTGCCTGGTTGGGTAAGAAAGTAGATGGGGGTCTACAACAACTCACTTCCTACTCATATTTTTTTCTTTTCTATCTCATGCACATATTCATGCATGCTAACTCAATTCTCCCCCTTTCCTGTTCCCCTTTGCATTTTATATAGAATGAGTAAAGTTACAAAGTAGCTCATAGCTTAAAGACTGCCCAGAGAAACTTATGAAAGACGTACAGGAAGAATAGACCTCACTCAGAGATCTTGGATTAGAAAGATGTGGCAGTCTGCTTCTGTAGAGATTGCAGCCTTGGAAATCCTATGGGGCAATTCTACCCGGGTTTATAGGATTGCTAAGTGTCTGAATCAATCCGATGGCCATATTTTTGTTTTCTTTTTTAAAATTTTGGGTTCTGTAGTTGTTAAGTATGTTGCTGTTTAATTTTAAGAATGGAAAAAATATGTATATGTTGGTGTTGGGTATCCAAGTCCTCTAATGGATACCTGTCATGTTTTTGGACTGCCAAGTGTTTCCTGAAACCTTTATGTTTGGTGAATAGTTACCTTCATGAGTCCCCAGTATAGCAGTCAGAAGACTGCCTTTCCCAGATTTCCTGGCAGCTTGAACAAAGGGAGTGAAATACACCCCACCAATCAGATATATGAGATGATGGTTTGGATCAGAACAGCAGGCTCTGTGTGGAATCCATTTGACAGGGAAAGATGACTGCTTAGGTATTTGGCTAGGTATTTTATTTGCATCATACTTTGTGATTCTCAGTGACTGGCAATGCTGCAAGGTTACATTGTTGGCACAAAAGTGACATGAGTTTTAATGGCAGCAATGGTTGCATCAAGTTGAATCCATGGCACATGTGTGCATGGCAGCATTTCAAACTCACAGGGGACTCTGTTGTTGACAGCAATGGTGACCATATACATGGCTATCAATGGTTTTGTGGTGAGGTTTTGAACATTGTACCTAGAAGCTTAAACTTGAGTCCTTTCTCTGTCCAACATCTCTTTTAAAAAAAGTCCTGTATCAGTTAATCAGTTAAGGTTCTCCAGAGAAACAGAACCAGTAGGGAAAAAGGAAAAAATATATATATATATATTTATATATATAAATATATATATATATATTTGTTGTTGTTAGGTGCCGTCAACTTGAGCCCATCATCACAGCCACCATGTCAATCCATCTCATTGAAGGCCTCCCCCTCTTTCGTCGACCCTCCACCCTACCAAGCATGACATCCTTCTCCAAGTAATGGTCCCTTCTGAGAACATGACCCAAATAGGTGAG
>NW_006921725.1:5703728-5711950 GCF_000298275.1 Orycteropus afer afer | reverse complement strand
ATATATATATATATATATATATATATATATATATATCCTATATATATTTTCACATAAAAATATACACACACAAACATATATGTATGTACACAGATACCTACATACATATGATTTATATCAAGAAATTGACCCACACAATTGTGAGGACTGGTAAGTCTGAAATCCATATGATAGAATGGAAGGCTGAAAATCTTGGCCAAGAGTTGATGCTACAGTCTTGGGGCAGAATTTCTTCTTTCTCAGAAAAACTTCAGTTTTGGTTTTAAATTCTTTCAAGTGTTTTGGTGAGGCCTATCATATTGAGGTTAATCTCTGATATTAACTACATCTACAAAATCTCTTCACAGCAATACCTTGATTAGCGTTTGATTGAGTAATTAGACGCTATAGCCTAGTCAAGTTGACACATAAACTAATCATCACAAATCCTTTTCTGTTTTATCACCAAAGTTGGTTTTTGTTGCATGTAATCAAGAATTCCATCCTATGTTCCATCCATTGCACCCTCCTTTCTTGCTAATAGAAATCCAATTGATTAGGTTATCAGGAAGATCCCTAGATCTCAGGCAGTGTAGTCAAATGGCTATATCTAGATAATATTATTATTCATACTTTTACGGATGGAAACTAAGGCTCACAGAAGTGAAGTAAATTATAATATCAGAGCTACTACATGGCAGAGCTGAGGGTTGAAATCAACGCAATCTCCTAGCTAACAAGGGTGTGCTGCTGTATCATGTAATTATTTAAACTACCCAGAAGAGATGGGAGGAGAAAAGAGTCATATCTGTGAGTAGGTCACAAATGTATTATTAGATCATTGTTGTCAGAATGCATCAATATTCACTGAATAGATTTGTCTATCCTCAGGAGGCCTGCCGCTGTGATAAATTGAGCACTTGACATCACAGGAGAATTAATTCTCAGAGGACACCAAGAATATGGGTCAGAGATCTCTTCTAAACATTTCCCATAATATATAAATAGAGTCCTTTCTGCTCATCTTTTCTAAGACTGGAAGGAGGAGTTCTGGAAATCATAAATCTTCCTTTTTGCTCACAATATATCCTCTTGGCATTGCAAGCCAGGCCAACAACTCCTCGTCTCATAACCCCCAGGGGACTTTGTTGGTGCTGCGGAGTCCAAGGTCTCTGGTTTTCTAGCCTCTCCACTCACTGGTGGGCTAATGTTTACTATAAAGCTACATTACACCTCAATAATGTGTCACTTAACATCCTCGGTACATTTTGTGAAATAGGACGTTATGTGATTTGAATATTACACAAACACCACATTATATACAGGTAGTCCCAGGATTACCGTTCCTATATCTGTCTGAAGTCAAATTTAAGTCAAATTTGTATGTAAGTCAGAACAGTTAGGCATGGTTCGTATCTAACTTCAGTTAGTCATATGTTTGTCTTATTATATTTATACAATATACTTTTCTATGTATAAAAATTATTAAAGAAACACTTCCAGATACAGTAAAACATCTTGAACATATTAATACAGTAATAACGATCATAATGTTTTGATGTGGGTCATGAATTAACTCCTGTATGTTATTATGAATCATTGTATACACTTTGAATTTTTAATATAATAGGCTTTATAGGAATTAGGACCACTGACACATATGTAGTGGGAAGTTGCCCAAACAGATGTTATGTGGCACATGACTGCACTTCTAATTAGCTCTCATCTTCCCCAAAGAAGGGAAGTTTCTGGAAGAATTTTCTTTGGACCTACTGCTATAACCTAATAACTTTTGTGTCTAGAAAAAGTTTCCTGGTATATGTGAAGTAACAGCAGACAAAACTTCATTATTTCTAGTTACAAGCCTTTCCCTTGGCTAGATAATTACTCTTCTTCATAGTGTTGGCACCTTTCAAATAATTGCCAATTTTTCTTTAGTCTTGAAATTATAAACACTTATCCCCATTAACCTTTTATTTGCATCACATTTTGTGATTCTCAGTTCAGCTTTGTTCTCTATTCTCAGACATCTCCAAATTAGACAAGATGCTCAAAGTTCAGTGCCACTAAGGATAAAAGGAAGGAACATGCAATTTCTTCTCCCTATAAGGTAGTATCAGCATCTTCATATTTTGCCTAAGACAGACCTCTTTTTTGGGGGTGGGCATGGTGCCTTTCATATGTTGTTTGCCGTTGAGTCGATTCCACTTCATAATGACCCTATGGGCCAGAGTAGAACTGCCCCATAGAGTTTCCTAGGCTGTTATCTTTACAGGCACAGATCACCAGGTCTTCTCCCTATGGGAACAGCTGATTGGTTCAAACCACCCACCTTTCAGTTAGCAGCCAAGCACTTAACCATTGAACCACCTGGGCTCTTTGGCTTTCATATAACACTATAAAATGTTCATGCTCTGTATAGCTTTCAGATGTTTCCTATCCTTTCTCCTTTTTTCTTGCCTGTATTTTTAACCATCATGGTTTATTTATCACTATGTTGTCCTTGACGGTATTAGCAACAGCTCTTAATTTAACATCAGCAAACTTCATTTAAGTGCCGTTTGCTGTGTCTGTAAGCTCATTGATAAAGACTTTAACCACAGCATCTTGTAAAGTGCTATAACACTTCTTCTTCAGGAAAAAGGGAATATGTAGAGAAATTTTTCCCTGATGGAAATATTGGGGACTTTTCCTCATTTGTTTTCCTTTTGAGGCCCTCCCAAAGTTCTGCTGAGAGATAGTCCACATCTTAACAGACTTAGCTGCATGCTGCCTGTTGTCATGTATTCACTGTGTTAAAATGAATCTTCTTTAATAATAAAAATGTTTCTAACTTGTGTTGTATCAACAGAAATATGTCAAATATTTCTAAAAATTTGAAATGGTTAGGACACTGATAGGCAAAGAACTGAGGAAAAAGGAATTTTATTCTCAAATAACTGATTTTGAGAGACTTTTAGTCTTTCAGGAGGTGGGTATGGGTAGGAAGCCACAAAAAAAAAAGAAAGGAACCCATTTACTCGATTTAGTGGTAGTTTGGGTGAAATTTATTTATTTATTTCCCCTTTTATTTCTTATGACTATTCTACACCCATTTAGTACCCTGGGTTTTGGTAATAAATAAATGTTCCTCCGTGCTTTCTGACTGCCTCTAGATTCTTTATTTTAAACCATCAGCAAACTTTGTGGTATGGTAGTTAAATAAATACGGTTTTCCTCTTTCAGGTCCCTGGCTGGCACAACTGGTTTGCATTTGGCTGCTAACAGAAAGGTTGACAGTTTGAATCCACCCAGATGAGCCTCAGTAGAAAGGCCTAGTGATCTATTTCCATAAATTAACAAAACAAAAACAAAAAGAAACTGAAAGCCCAAACCCATTGCCATGGAGCCAATTTCAACTCCAAATGATGCTATAGGACAGAGTACAACTGCCCCATAGTGTTTCCAGGGCTGTAATCTTTGTGAAAGCAAATTGCCACATCTTTCTCCCATGGAGCAGCTGATGGGTTTGAACTGCTGACCTTTTGGTTACCAACAAAGAGTTTAACCACTGTGCCACTAATTAGACTCTGTAACAAGTGGGGTTGTGATGAGTCAAAATTGATCAATGGAAACAGGTTTCCTCTTTCATATTTTCTTCTTGGTGCTCTTTTTCTTTTCCTAGGGAAACTCATACATGGATATACATTTAGCTGGAGGTTATCTGACATTTTCACCTCTCCAAAATCTTACCAATAACTGGGAAGCAAGATGAAAAAAAAATCTTTGAAAATACAAAATAAAGAGTCCATGTATTGAAATACACTGGTCCTGATTTTACACACAATTCTAGCAAGTTGGTGGCACATTTTTTAGAGGTGATGATTTGTTTGCTGAGTTTTTCCCTCTACTGTTACTATAAGTTGGTGGAAATTTTTCAGAGTAGAAAGCAGAACCTTTTTGAGGACCAAAGCTTGTTCTGTCATTTGTCATGTTACTCCGGGCTTCAGCCTTTCATGATATTTCCTTGCACATTACTGAGAGCATGGAATGGTTTCTACAAACCTGGAGTTATGGATTGAATTGTATCCTCCATAAATATGTGCTATAAATCCTAATCCCTATACGTCTGATTATAACGCCATTTGAAAATAGGTTATTCTTTGTTATGTTCATGATATAGTATTAGATAGGATTTGTCTTACATCAATCTCTTTTGAGATACAGAACAGATTAAACAAGCATGTGAGTAAGAAGGGACGGAAAAAGAGAGATGCCACTTCATATGAAGATTGCCCAGGAGCAGAAGCGCAAAAATCTCAAAGACTTTACTTCAGAACTGAGAGAGAGAGACAGAGAGAGACAGAGACAGAGAGAGAGTCTTTTCTTAGAACTGGCACCCTGAATTTGGATTAAGACACCTGAGAAGGTCAAAAGAGATTCAGGGGTTCTGCCTAAAGGGGTCCTGGGACCTGTTCCTAACAGTGCTTGGGTCTGGTGGGAGTTGGTGGCAGAAAGGTCTCCAGGGTACAACTTGGGATGTGCATCAATGTTAGCCCCATGAAATATCCCTGTGTGCTGTGTACAAAATATAACAAGCAGAATCAGATACTTGAACAAACCAGATACCCAACATGTATTGACATCTGATGATCAGGGGGCTTCCATCCAAGACTTTTACACAACTCTCAGAGAAAAGTCTTGGTGTTCACCCAAGATTGAATTTGCTGCCAGCCAGTAGCATGGGGTCTTAGAGTCAGATTTGGATGGATTTAGAAATAATTTAAGAATACTGTTATTTTTTTCCCACCCAAGTTGTGGTTTAAGATTTACCCTAGCACTCTGGTGGCATAGTACCCAAGGCTAACCAGAAGATTGGCGGTTCAAACCCACCAGCCACTCTGCAGATGGAAGACTGGGTAATCTACTTCCATAAAGATTTATTGCCTTGGAAACCCAAAGGGGGTAACTATGGATTGACTAGATGACAGTGAGTGAGTGACAGATGATTGAGGGCAGTGGTGGTTTTGTAGTAGACTCACTCTCACCTTCCATGTGGAAGACCCAAGTTTGATTCTTGGCCAATATACCTCAGTGCAACCACTGTTAACATGATGCTTAACAGGTTTCAGTGGAGTTTCTAGATTAAGATGTGCTAGGAATAAAATCCTGGTGATTTACTACCAAGAAAATCAGCCAATGAAAACCCTATGTATCACAACAGTCTGATCCTGTTGTGCATTACTCTCCATGACTTGGAGGGAGACTCAATGGTAGCTAACAACATTATACTTGATTATCTGAGTGTTTAATTAACAGTAAATTAGAGTGGTGAGTCGTTTACTGACAAAAGTACCAAAAAAACACTTTCGTTTTCTGAGAACAGTTAATATAGAGATCAAGGACCCATTAATGAGCTCTGGTAGCACAAATGTTAAGCACCTGGTTGCTAACCAAAAGAATGATAGGTCAAATCTACCTGGCTGCTCTGAAGGAGAAAGATCTGACAATCTGCTTCTGTGAAGATTATAAGAAAGGAAACCCCATGAGGCAGTTTTACTTCATCGCATGGGGTTGTTATGAATTGAATGCTCCTTGATGACACCTAACAATAACAGTGGGCCACCATTTTGTTCCAGCAGATGTGGAAGAGATATTTTTTCCCCCTTCTCCTCTTCTTCCTCTAGTTCACAGACCACATTCACTTCCCAGTATATTTCCTAGTTTCTCTTATAGCTAGATATGGCCATGTAACCACATTTTGGCTACTGAGAGATGACTAGAAATGATGTGAACTCTCACACTCTTAGAAATTAAGTTTCTTGAATTTGTTGCTCCCTTTCCCTTTCCTGTAGGCTCTAGATAATATAAGGATGTGGCACTGATTCAGCCTAGAACTACAAGAATGAAAAGTAAGTAGGAAGAAGGAGGGGGTACCAAGTTAAAAGAAAATTGGTGCCCTAAATGGCCCAGTAACTAACCACACTATTACATGAGAGAAAAATAAAATTCTTTCTTATTTGTTGTTGTTGTTAGTTGCCTTCAAGTTGATTGTGACTCATGCTGACCTCATGTGTGCAGAGTAGAACTACTTACTCACTAGGGTTTTCAAGGCTGTCACCTTTCAAACCCAGATCACTAAGCTTATCTTCCAACACATCTCTGGGTAGGTTCAAACAACCTACCAAAAGTTTCAACCTATTGGCTAGTAATTGAGCACTTAACTATTTGTGCTATCCAGGGACTCCTTTGTCTTATTAAAACCATTGTATTTTTGTGTCTCTTTGGTATAGCAGCTTAGCATTGACCTTAACATATATGACAGACATCAATGCTTGCTTTCTGTGATAAATCTTTGTCAAAAACTTAAAAAATACTGTTAATGTTTTCTATTTGAGAAGTGGAGATTGGATTATAACAATTTTAAAAGAAATATATTGTGGTGTAGTAAATTACATAGTGTGACTTTTCTAGCTATAAGTCTTTGTAAACTCTGTGGTGGAATTTGCCGTGAGCAACTGAGTAGCTCCTGATTGCTAAAGTTATCCACCTGTGGTATTTCTGTTGAACCAGCATGAAGCAATCTTCTGGGAAGTTTGGTCTCTCTCAGGTGTATAGAATTCTGATGTTGGGATTGGTTAGTGGTCACTCTGTTAGGCTCAAAAAGAGCCCTTCTAGAGGTAGAAGTCTCTCTGACTGCTGGCTGAGAAAGACATGCTGCTGATAGAAACCCACTTCTGAGACACATGCTGCTGAGAAAGAGACACCAAGAGACACATAGTGCTAGGAGACAGACACTGAGAGACATGCACTGCTGAGAGAAAGACTGTTAGCTGAGAGACAGTGGGGTGAGAGAGACTAAGCATTGGTTCTGAACTTGAATTTTAGCCTGATGCTTCCCTAATACCCCATAATCTGT
This sequence comes from Orycteropus afer afer, assembly GCF_000298275.1. Classification (NCBI taxonomy): domain Eukaryota; kingdom Metazoa; phylum Chordata; class Mammalia; order Tubulidentata; family Orycteropodidae; genus Orycteropus; species Orycteropus afer. Next base: position 5,705,073 of record NW_006921725.1, on the reverse strand, counting down.
GAGTTCTGTGGGCCACTGCAGCAAATTATCGAACCCAGCAGAGAGGTGGTGAGTGCTGTGGGAGGAATAGTTGGTGTCACAGTTGATGAAAGGGCTGGAGGGAGACAGTATGTCTGGCTTCACATGAATAAGCCTTGGGCTGTTGATGGTGATTCTGTCCTCCTCTTGTGGTATTAGAGAAGGTCAGAAGATGTGGCCTCCTTGTCCCTTTGGCAGATATGATGTTAAAATTTCAGGAAATAACATATACATAAACATATTGCTTTGTTATTTTAATTTTATATTTAATATTATATCATGATCATATCCAGTTTCCCCTCCCTCATATGCATAAATCACTGAATATTCCTTGGAAACATTCCTTTTAATGGTACAACATCTGGGTATACATAATTTAACAAATCTTGTGCTGTTAGGTATTTAAATCATTCCCAAATTTCTGTGTTATTTATAGTGCTGCCATGAATATTTTGCTACTTAAATCTTGGTCTTTATCTTTTGTAATCCCCTTCAGATGGAGTTTTAGAAATAGAATATATTATAACATCTTTTGTCTTTTTTCTAACCCTGGATTACCAATGACCATCTTTAAACATCTCCCAGTGCCTAAACTTCTCCCCATATACTCTAAAAAGAAAATATTTTAAAAGAAAATACTTTAAATAACTTAAAATTCCAAACTTGCTTCTAGAATCAATTACATTCTCTCTAATAGGGACTTCAAGGCCCTGCTCAATTAGCCCACAATTTACCTTTCACAACCTTATCTTTTAAGTGTTTGAATACTCTGCTCCCATTTAACTACTCTACTTGAGCATACCTAATCATTTCCTACATTCATACCCTTTTTACCAGAATGGAACACCCTTTTGTCTTCTTTCCACAAATTCAAACCCTACCCATTCTCCAAGATGCCACTTAACATTCATTTATTGTATACAGACTTTCCAGAGTTTATATAGTCTGTATGGTCATCTGCTAGCATGGAACAGCAGGAACACAATTGTTTTTACTATGTTTTTGGCATATGTCTCATATCACATTTGTAAAATAGCCCTAAATGACTACTCTTGCATGGTTCTTTAACTTTTACACAAATATATATATAAAGGATATATTTGGAAATACTTACCTTCCTTCAGCCCTGGTAAGAGTCAGCTCTAGTTTCCATGTGGTCACAAACCTCTGGCCAAGACCAATAGTCAACAAATAAACCTCTGAGCAAATAATGCAGACTGGTTGTGAAGTAAGGATGATGCTGACCAACAAAAATGAGAAACACCTGCCGGTAAGCATAGTGCCTAAGGCACTTGACTGCTAACCAGAAGGCTGGTGGTTCAAACCC
>NW_006921725.1:5703071-5703628 GCF_000298275.1 Orycteropus afer afer | reverse complement strand
ATAGGAGCACTGGTGGTGTAGTGTCTAAGGCATTTGACTGCTAACCAGGAGGCTGGCGGTTCAAACCCACCAGTCACTCCTCGGAAGGAAGATTGGGCAATCTACTTTCGTAGTGATACCGCCTTGGAAACCCAAGGAGGGGTCACTATGAGTCGGATCTGAATCGACGGCAGTGAGGGTTTTTTTTGTATATATGTACACACACACACACACATATAAAACTTTAAAAAAAACAAATTCACTGCCACTGAGTTCATTTCAACTTATACTGACCCCCTTTGGGTTTCTGAAGCAGTAAATCTTTATGGCAGTAGATTGCCCCATCTTCCTTCTATGGAGGGGTTGGTGGGTTTGAACTGCCAATCTTCTGTATACCCATTGCAATCAAGTTGATTCTAACTTATAGTGACACTATAGGACAGAGTAGAATTCCCCTATACAGTTTCCAAGGCTACAAATCTTTATGGAAGCAGACCACATCTTCTTTCTCTTGTGATGTGGCTGGTGGGTTTGGATTGCCAACCGTTATGTTAGCTGCTGACTGGTTTAACAATATA
>NW_006921725.1:5676106-5694056 GCF_000298275.1 Orycteropus afer afer | reverse complement strand
GTTCAAACCCACCAGCCACTCCTCAGAAGGAAGGTTGGGCAATCTACTTCTGTAGTGATACTGCCTTGGAAACCCAAGGAGGGGGTTGCTATGAGTCGGATCTGAATCGACTGCACATAACAACAACAGCATATCATATCTGGTAGCACAGAGAGATGAACTCTAAAACTAAGAGTCAAGTTTTGTTGGACCATATTTGAGATAAGCAAGGAAAACCAAACCAAACCAAACTCACCTTCGTCGAGTCGGATCCAACTCATAGCGACCCCAAAGGAAACTAGTCGATACAGAAAGGTATTCAGAGCAAAGAAGTCGATATCAGTAGAGATTAGGAATCTTGTGTCAGGAAGAGAGAGTAAGTGCCTGCTTCAATTCCTAACAGCATTCCACATTCCATTTCTAACTTAAGTGCAGCTCAGCCATACTTTATTTTCATTCTTTAATACAGTCTTAGAATTGATCACTATTTTATTTGAGTTGGAGTCCCTGGATGGCACGAAAATTAACTGAAAGGTTGTAGATTCAAATCTTCTTAAAGGCACCTCCAAACAAAGCTCTGGCAATCTACTTCCAAAACATCAGCCACTGAAAACCTTATGGAGCACAGTTCTACTCTGACACATGTGCCATCAACAGGAGTCAGAGTTGATTCAGCAGTTGTGGTTTGTTTATTTGAGTTATCTTGAATGGATTTGGCTACACATAATTCAGAGAACCTTAAATAGGACACTTTCCAACTAGGAGTCTGAGTTACCCAAAGATTGGATGAATACCTAACACTTTTTTGCCCTTCCCACAGCATTGTGCTATAAATTGATTTAAGCAATTTCTTAATTTTTTTTAATGACCTCACAATCTAGTATTCCTATCATAAAGGATATCCTCTTAAATATGCATAATATCATCTACATATTCTTATAATTTCAACATTAATATGTACCTGACTGGATTTCAGTCCTAATTCTATCATTTACTTGTTGTGAGATACCACCATAAAGCGAAGAATTTGATGAGAAGACTACTAGAAAACCATTTATACTGTTGGGATTAGAAACCATGATTAACAACCAGGGGAAGAAATTTGACTTAGTGGCCTAACAAATACATTCATATTTTTTTTCCACTGAGCAAGTGCTATGTGTAGAAAGAAAAATAAAATTTTTAGTAAAGGATAAACTTATCAATACACCGTATAAAAGATTTACTATAATTTGGGGTTGGAAGATGTACTACTTTACCCAGGTACATTGGATGTTTATGTAAAATATCATTTAATAGAAAACAAAACATATGTAAAATTGGAAGGTAAGGGAGACATATTACTGAATAGAATAAAAACATATGAGACAGATAGTAAGGAGCTCTGGTGGCTCTGTGGTTAATACATTGGGCTGCTAATCAAAAGGTTGGTGGTTTAAACCCACCAGATGCTCCATGGGAAAAAGATAAGGCAATCTGCTTCTATAAAGATTTACAGCCTTGGAAACTTGCTATGAGTCAGAATTGACTCAATGGCAGTGAGTTTGGTTTTGGTTTGAAGACAGATAATAAGATCTTTAAGGTAATGCATTACCCAGCTTTGTTAAAAATATACATTTTAAACAGATATCTTTAGTTGGGAAGACAACAAAAGCTAACATTTATGGTGTTCTTACAACATGCTTAGCATTGTACTTGCTTGTTACATTCATTAAGGAGCCCTGGTGGTGCAGAGGTTAAAGCACTTGGCTGTTAACATAAATGTCAGTGGTTTGAACCCACCAGCTGCTCCTCAGGAGAAAGATGTGTCAGTCTGCTTGCATAAAGTTCGATAGCCTTGGAAACACTATGGGGCAGTACCACTCTGTCCTATTAAGGTCACCACGGAACAGAATCGACTTGACTGCAGTGGTTTTGGTTGTTGGGTATTACATACATTATATAATGTAGCACTCAAACAATCCTATGATGTAAATGCTGTAATATTTCCTTTTTTTTACAGAAGAGAAAATGGAAGCTTAGAAAATGAAATGATCTTTCCAATGATTTTGAATGCAAATGATCTCTCTGACTTATTCGTGTCAAAATATATCACTTCATTTAAAACTTTCTTCCAATACGTAGGAATGAACAAGAACAACAAAATCTTATACAGGTAATTGTGATTTTTTTTTTTTTTTTGCTCACACCTGCCAGTATGGAAACTCCTGAGGTTTGTAAAGTTCAAGCTAGTTATTTCTAGCAGTGTCCGAAGGGTGTTTCATATGTGTTAATGACCAAATCTGATTGGCCACTGTGGAGTGCAGCAATTACTCGGGGTCAGATAATTGAAAGGACTCACAGGACTCTAACAAGGTATACTCATGAAAGATTTATTACAGGCAAAGGGTACACAGTACCAGGAGCAAGGAAGCATAAAGTAGCATTACGGAGACCTGAAACACCTGGGCACTGCCTCTAAGGTCTCTCAGTTGCACACAGTACGTGTTCTGTCTCCAGATTATGATCCACTGCCATGAGAAGGAGATATCGGTCTGCCAGGTGATGAGAAACAAGTTTTTCTGGGTGATGTTTTATATCTCACTGTCCACACAGCCAAAATTTGACAGAATGACCAGGTAAACTTGGTGTGGACCATCAAGCTATACATTTTCACTAAGCTATGCAGACAACCCAGGACTCAGCACCTCCAGGGCAGTTTCAGGCTTTAAATAACACATTATCATTCATTGCTGGTACATTTCATTTCCATCTTGGTCAAGGGTCTGTACTGTGATTCCAGGCATCCCTGGTAATGCCTGAAGATGAACTATAATTTAACCTATTCCCACACATGTGCATCTGACATTTAAGAATTTCTTCCTTTGCTGTAGCTCAGTACCGTCCAATAAACTTCCAGTGAAAATGGAAATGTCTTTTTCTGCAATATCCAGTATGGTAGCTACTAGCCACAAATGACTATTGCATACTTGAAATGTGGCTAGTGTCACTGAGGAACAGAATGTTAAATTTTATTTAGTTATAATTTAAATAGGTACATGTGGCTATTGTTATTGTTAGGTGCCGTCCAGTTGGTTCTGACTCATGACAGCCCTACGTACAACAGAACAAACCACTGTTCGGTCCTGCACCATCCTCACAATTGTTGCCATGCTTGAACAGCCACTGTGTTAATCCAGCTTGTTGAGGGTGGTTACTATTCGGCTAGTGCCACCATAGCCTCTCTTTATGCAGCATTCTTTTGTATTTTGTCTACCGGGCACTGCTAATGCTTCCAAAACCCTCCAAAAGCACCGGAATTGGCATCACCAAGTTACCTCTGGACTTAGAGGTAGACATGAGGCTAAAACAGAAGCATTGGTCTTTCTGGTCTGATAGAAACTGGTGAAACCCCTGTGGCCCCTAGGTACCCTTTAGGCCTAGAATTGGACACATTCCACAGCTTAATTTCCAGCCAAACAATAGGCCTGTGAGGTGAACAATTATACCAGGTATGTATACTCCTTAAATCAACCTTGGGAGACCAGAAGGGCAGCAATTGCCCATGGAGATAGCTCCAAGGGCAGGAACACATAAGAAAGAAGGGCACATGGAAAAGGTGACTACAGGGACGAAGTGGGAAGAGAACTGTTACATCACAGGGATAGCAGTCAATGTCATGAAACAGAATGTGTATGGACTGTTGAATGGAAAATGACCAATTTGCTCCGTAAACTTTCACCCAAATCACAATGAAAAAAAAAAAAAAGAAAAAGGTGGGGGTGGGAGTTGAAGTATATACAGTGATTCTTAATAACAAATGGGTTACCCCCCAAAAAACAACCACAGAAGGACTGAAATTTTGAATTGAAAGTCCATTCAGGAAACTTAGATTCTGTAGTGGTCAGGAAGGGATTTAATACAGATATTTAGCCAGTTACAAACTGCTAGAAGTTTGCTAACTCTTGACATCAAGAATCCAGAATTGGAAAGACAACAGGCTTCACAAGAAGTAGACTGAAAACTAAATAACAATTGAGGAATGATCTCAAAATTCAGAAGGAAAATTCTTTTGAACCTAGAATCCTACTTCCAGACAAATTATCAAATAAATATGAATAAGATCTCAAATATTTGTCTTTCACAAACCTTTTCTCAGGAAGCTACAAGATGATGTGCTTCAAATCTTTACAGAAGCAGATACCTCATTTTTCTTCTGTGGAGCAGTGGGTTAGAACTACCAATCTTTCCATTAGTAGACAATAGTTTAATCACTACATCACCAAGGCTTCTTTAAGTCCAAAGTGGGCTGGAAAAATGAGAATCTGGGATTTTTAATCTCTAGAGTGGGATGCAGGTTCTGACAGAAAGTGAGGATATGAAATGACTCTTGGACTGGCAATCAGCTATGTCTACTACACCTTGTGTGTCTCAGAACATTTGTAGCAATACATAGGACACAGCAGTGCCCAATGGACAGAGACATAGTATAAATAGCATCAGTGTTTACTGGAAGCAGCACTACCCAGAAGGAAAACCAAATGAACTGCTTTATAGTTGATTCTGACACATGGTAGACTCCATGTGTGTCAGAGTAGAACTTTGCACCAGAAGGTTTCCAGTGACTGGTTTTTCAGAAGAAAAACGTTCTGGGTGAACTTGACCTGTCAACCATTTGGTTAGCAACTGAGTGCATTAACCATTTGCGCCATCCAGAAGGAAAGGCATACCTTTTCAGATTTGATCCGTCAGTTATCACTTGCCAACCTGTTTTTCAAGAACTCTGGTGGCATAGTGCCTAAGGCATTTGACTGCTAACCAGAAGGCTGGAGGTTCAAACCCACCAGCCACTCCCTGGAAGGCAGGTTGAGCAATCTACTTCTGCAGAGATACCACCTTGGAAACCCAAGGAGATGTTATGAGTTGAAACTGACTCAATGGCAGTGAGGTGTTTTTTTTTTTTTTTTTTTTTTTACCTGTTCTTCGGACTCTCACATTTTGATGCCACTGTCTCCTCTCCATCTCTCTTGGTTCCTCTGGGTTTGTTGTTGTTGTTATGTGCCGTCGAGTTGAACCCAACTCATAGCGACCCCTCCTTGGGTTTCCATGGCAGTATCACTATAGAAGTAGATTGCCCTATCTTCCTTCCGAGGAGTGGTTGGTGGGTTTGAACTATCAGCCTTCTGGTTAGCAGTCAAGTGCCTTAGCTACTATGCTACCAGAGCTTCCTCCTCTGGGTTTATACCTTTTGTAAAAGATCTCTTCTTTGCCTGTTGTTTTGTAATGAGGTTTTGGGAGGAAGTAGAGGTAATGGCTGTGTTCAGTCTGCCATCATTCTATATCAACTCCCCCATTTAGTCTTCAGCTCTCTTCAATCTGGACTCTGAGCACTTATCCAGGTTCAAGTTTTACCACTTTCTCCTCTTCTCCAGCTCTAATGCTCTTGGTTGCTAGTCAGTGAATCTGCAAAGGCCTCTGCTCTTACTTTTGCCTGATCCTTCTCCCTCTCCCAGGCCCATACTAAAGTAACTTATAAGGGTTCTTTACATCTCTCAGAGTGGCCTTTCCTGACCACACACATATAAATCGGGTTATCCCTTTTGGTTTTCATTGGACATAGTCTTTTTCCTTTATTAGACTTCTATTTTGTAGTCATTTTATTTAACTATTTAATATCTGATATTTCTGTAAGCCTTTAAACTTTATGCCTTGTATACATACTAGGATTTCCATTAGTAACTAAATCAATAGGGAAAATTTATTTTTTAAAAAACTTACATAAAAGGAGCATTATGTATTGCCTGCTTTGACTACTGGGATAGTAGCAATATCATTCAAATAGAAGGGACATAATAAAAAGATCAATTTCTTAAAAGACTCACACACAAAATATAAATTTTCCAATCCTGTTTTATTTCCACAAACCATCATCAAAGAAACAAAAAACAGGACCAATTTATAGACTGCAAGGCTTTGTATCCCCATCAGCCCTTTCTTTTTCATCTGAAGAGAACCATTCATTTTCTTTTTCATTCTTTTAGGCTTAAAAAAATTTCTTTAATAGTGTTCATATGAAAAAAAAAAAGGAAAAGTGATGAGAAAATTAATATAATGAAATAATCAATGCAAATGACATTCCATTGTCCAGGAAAAAAAACCCTCAATCAACTCTCTTAGAATTACTGAATCTGATGAGTAATTGAGGTTTAATCTCTAATTGTAAGATCAAGGCATGCTGTCAGAAGTACTGCCAACATTAAATAGACATTTTTATGGCATTCATTTTAAGGTAGAACTTTAAAGAAATCCAAAACCATTAATCAAAAACAAATCCACCACACCAAGTATTCGTTGAAATTCCCTAAATCTGGTAAAACTAAAATTTATATTCATCATCAAATAACACTTAAAAATGTTTTATTTTTCTAAAGTCTTCAAGAGCAGGAAAAGTTTAGAAGAAAATTTTTATAATAATTGCAAACTGCACATCCTTATCAAATAACTGAAGTAAGTTTGAAGTGTGTCAAACTAAAGACCAGATTTTTTCATGGGGGAGGGGAAGAACCTATATACATTTTTGTTCTATGAAAATATATGACAATGTAGCCATTGTTTAAATTTTCCTTCTACCATTTTTTGTGGAAACCATTTAATATACAAAATTAATTAATATATAAAATGTATAACATAAATATATTTATATATATTAAATATATTAAATATTTTCCTATATATACTTCACTTTATAATAAATTTCATTTTTGTAATAACTTCTTACCTCATTCAACCTCATTAATGATGTAATTGGGTTAAGCAATCATTAAGATTCTTCCCAGCTTTTATTCTATTATGTTCTCAAATTGTGACTCTGCCTAATCACAAACACAGCTCCCTAAATTCCTCTCCTCTGTGTGTTTCTGTTTGTCTTCATCACTTTGGTGTTCTCCCAGTAGACACATCGAAGGGCATGCTGATTAAATTAGTCAAATTAACTCTTTGCCTGATTCTGTCCTCATTAGGCTAATGAGCAGACTCAGGAGCACAAGTGTGTGTCTCCGTTGTCTTGGGTCAGAAGTACTGTCACTAGAAGCACCAATGAGAAGTTATAATTGTGACACTCTTTAGGAATTTTTAGCTAGAAGCTCATTTTCCATTCTTTCTCAGGGAGGGGGACATGTGGCTTGGTTGAATAGAAGCTACAGTGTGCTCAGCAACCTCATTTTCTCGGCTGGTCTTCTGTAAAAGATATAATTTTGTTTCCTCCCTCAGGAAAGAGTTTCTTGGGTAGGCAAGGGCAAGAGATGTTGAACAAGTATTAATCAAGGGGGGGGGGGAATCCTATTATAACCATAAAGTGCTGAGAAGTGATAGATCTTAATGATGGAGTAGCCATGCGAGTAGCTGCTCTACAGATTTGTTTATGATTAAGTGTGTGTTTGTGTGCAGGGGATGAGAGAAGGTGACTTGGAGATAGATTTTGGGGAAAGACAGATGGGGAAGGAAGATTTAACAACAAGTTTCAAAGGCTGAGTGCCCTCTGATTCTAAAAGCCATACTTCTCCTGTTTAAATTACAACTCAGTGGGTTAGTTTGACCAAGTGGCATTTCATATACATATTAAGCATAGGTGTGATATTTTTACAATGGCCAAGTGATTTTCTGTGCTCAGGTACATTTATAAGACTTAAGACACTGAGAATTTATAAAAAAGTGGTCCACACATGGAAGGTGCCAGATACATGTTTTTGAATGGACAGGGTATGTGAGCAGCAGCTGTGTTTCAATATTATGACTTCATGAGTCCCAGTGGGAGCTAGAGATGGCTTACACAATAGCTTTCTCTGGATAAGCAAATACTGTGAGGAAGATGTGGTAATACATTAAGGGTTTATGGTCAATTTGTGATATTGTTGTTATTGTTAGGTGCCGTCGAGTCATCTCCGACTCATAGCAACCCTACTCAAAGCAGAAGAAAACACTGCCCAGTCCCATGCCAGCTCCGTGATCCCCACTATACTTGACCCCATAGTTACAGCCACTGTGTCAATCCATCTAATTGAGGGCCATACCCTCCTTCGTCTACCCTCCACCTTACCAAGCATGACATCCTTCTCCAGGGAACTGTGCCTTCTACAATACGACCAAAGTAGGTGAGATGAAGTCTGTCCATCCTCACTTCCAAGGAGCATTCTGGCTACACTTCCTCCAAGACAAACTTGTTAGTTCTTTTAGCAGTCCATGGAACTTTCAGCATTCTTTGCCAACACCACAACTCAAAAACATCAATTCTTCTTCAATCTTCTCTATTCATTGTCCAGCTTTCACATGCATATGACGCAATTGAAAAATCATGGCTTGTGTCAGGTGAACCTTAGTCCTCAAGGAGACATCCTTGCTCCTCAGCACTTGAAAGGAGTCCCTTGCAGCTAACTTGTCCAGTGCTATACATAGTCTGCTGTCCTGACTGCTGCTTCCATTAACATTGATTGTAGAACCAAGCAATGTGAACTCTTGGACAATTTCAATCTTTTCTCCTTTTATTGTGATGCTGTTTATAGGTATAGTTGTGAGAATTTTTGTTTCTTTATATTGAGGTGTGATCCATACTGCAGACTCTATTCTTCAGTCTTCATCAGTAAGTGCCTCAAGTCATCTTTACTTTCAGCAAAGTTGTGTCATCAGCATATTGCAGGTTGTTAATGATTCTTCCTCCAATCCTGATGCCATGTTCTTCTTCATAAAGTGTAGCTTCTCAGATTATTTGCTCAGCATATAGATTGAATAAGTATGGAGGAAGGATGCAACCCTGACACACTCCCTTCTTGATTTTAAACCATGAAGTGTCCTCTTGTTCTATCAGAATGCCAGCCTCCTGGTCAATGTACAGGTTCCTTGTGAGTAAAGTAAGTGTTCTGGAATTCTCATTCTTCTCAATGTTATCCACAATTTATTATGATCCACACAACCAAATGCTTCTGAATAGTTGATAAAACACAAGTAAACATCTTTCTGATATTCTTTGCTTTGAGCCAAGATCCAGCTGACATCAGCAATAATAATATTCATTGTTCCATGTTCTCTTCTGAATCCAGCCTGCACTTTTGGAAGTTCTCTGTCAATATACTGCTGCAACCACTTTTGAATTATCTTCAGTAAGATTTTACTTGTGTACAATATTAATGATATTGTTTGATAATTTCCACATTATGTGAGGTCAACTTTCTTTGGAAATACAAATCTCTTGGCATAACTGAGTGAGAGCCTCCAGTGAGGGATCCGTTTGTTGAAACATCTCAATGGAAATTCCGTCAATTCCTGGACCTTGTTCTTTGCCAGTTCCTTCAGTGCAGCTTCAACTTCTTCCTTCAATTTTTGATCATATGTCACCACCTGAAATGGATGAAGATCAACCAGTTTTTTTGGTACAGTGACTCTGTGTATTCCTTCCATCTTCTTTTGATGCTTCCTGCATCATTCAATACTTTCCCCATAGAATCTTTTAATATTGCAATTTGAGACTTAAATATTTTTCCTCAGTTCTTTAGCTTTTCTTTCAGCTTGAGAAATGCTGAGCATGTTCTTTCCTTTTGGTTTTCTAACTCCATGTCTTTGCACATTTCATTATAGTAAGTGGCTTTATCTGCTTGAGCTGCTCTTTAAATCTTCTGTTCAGCTCTTTTATCTTGTCATTTCTTCCATTTGCTTTAGCTACTCTCCATTCAAGGGTAAGTTTCAGAGTCTCTCCTGACATCTATTTTGGTCTTTTCTTCTTTTCTCATGTTTTTAATGACCTCTTGCTTTCTTCATGGATGATGTCCTTGATGTCATCCCACAATTCTTCAGGTTTTCAGTAATTGGTGTTCAATGCATCAAATCTATTCTTTAGATGGTCTCTAAATTAAGGAGGGATATATGCAAGATCATATTTTGGCTCTCATGGTTGTTGTTGTTGTTGTTGTTTGCCGTCGAGTCGACCCCGACTCATAGCGACCCCTCCTTGGGTTTCCGAGGCAGTATCACTATGGAAGTAGGATTGCCCAACCTTCCTTCCGAGGAGTGGCTGGTGGGTTTGAACCGCCAGCCGTCTGGTTAGCAGGCAAGTGTCTTAGCCACTATGCTACCAGAGCTCCCTGGCTCTCATGGACTTGGTTTTAATCATGTTCAACTTCAAGTTGAACTTGCGTATGAGCAGTTGATGTTCTCTTCCTCAATCACTCCTGGCCTTGTTTTGGCTGAAGATGTTGAGCTTTTCCATCACCTCTTGCCACAGATATAGTCAGTCTGATTCCTGTGTACTCCATCTGGTGAAGTCCATGTGCATAGCTGTTGTTTGTGTTGTTGAAAAAAGGTATTTGCAATGAATAAGTCATTGATCTTGCAAAATTCTACCATGCGAGTTCCAGCATTATTTCTGTCACCAAGGCCAAATTTTCCAACTACCAGTGATTCTTCTTTCTTTCCAACTTTTGCATTCCAGTCACCAGTGATAATTAACACATCTTGATTGCATGTTCGGTCAATTTCAGACTGCAGAAGTTGATAAAAATCATCAATTTCCTTATCTTTGGCTTTGGTGGTTGGTGAATAAATTTGAATGATAGTATTAACTGGTCCTCCTTGTAGGCATATTGATATTATCCTATCACTGACAGCATTGTACTTCAGGAAAGATTGTGAAACATCCTTTGTGATGATGAATGCCACATCATTCTTCTTTAAATTGTCCTTCCTGACATAGTAGATCATATGGTTGTCTGATTCAAAATGGCCAAAATTGGTCCATTTCAGTTCCCTAATGCTTAGGATATCAATCTTTAAGCATTCCATCTCATTTTTGACAACTTCCAATATTCCTAGATACATACTTCGTACATTCCATGTTCTGATTATTAATGGATGTTTGCAGCTGTTTCTCCTCAATTTGAGTTGTGCCACATCAGCAAATGGAGGTCTTGAAAACTTTACTCTATCCATATCAGTAGGGTTGGCCCTACTTTGATGATGCAGCTCTTTCCTAGTCATATTTTGAAAGCTTTCTGACCTAGGGCCTCATTCCTCTGCATTGTATCAAATAATGTTTCCAGGTTGTTCACAAAGTTGCACAGTTATGTATCAGTGTTTCTCTGCTATTCATAAAGTTTTTCCTGGCCAATTCTTGGAGAAGTGGATGACCTCTTTCTTCTTCTTAGTCTGTCTCAGTCTGTAAGCTGCACTGAAACCTGTGTACCATGTGCAACCCTGCCAGCACTTGAAACACCAGTGGCACTACTTCAAGCCTCACAGCAACATGTAAGTCACAACAGTACGACAAACTGACAGACAAGTTTGTCTCCCTTAGCTGTTTGAAACTTTCTGCCATCTCCTTAGCTGTATCCCTGGCCCTGCTCTGCTCTGCTGTTGCCTCTGGCTTCTCTTTCTCCTGCTTTCCTGGGTGGTGGGGGTGGGGCCTGGGTCTCTCTCTCTCTTTACCTGGATGCCTGGCTGCTGCTCTGCTCTGTCGGTCACTTCTGACTTCTCTTTCCCCCACTTTCCTGGCTGGTGTGGGTGGGGCCTGGGTCTCTCTCTCTCTTTACCTGGATGCCTGGCTGCTGCTCTGCTCTGTCGGTCACTTCTGACTTCTCTTTCCCCCACTTTCCTGGCTGGTGAGGGTGGGGTCTGGGCCTCTCCCTCCCCTTACCTGGATGCCTGACTGCTGCTCTGCCCAATTTGTGATAGAAGCCCTTTAATGCTTTTCTAGAAAGAAAAATATTTGCTCTCTCTAACCTTATGACTGGTGTTAGTGGAGGACACAGGAGGTGCTGACCTCCAGGTAACACTATCAGAAAGTGTTACCAAAATGACTATCTATAAAGTTTTTGTGCAGTGTTTCAGCAGAAATTTATTAACTTTTTATAAAGTTATCCCTAGAGTCAGTTATAAGTTGAAAATACATGTAAGCTGGGTTTATTTTTTCCATAAGCCCAGCTTACACATATCAATATGCCTACAAGTCTAAAACTCTATGCTAATTTACTTTTTGAACCTTCTAATGTACTGCAGTAACAACAACAATAATACACTCTAGTAAGAGTTTTCATTATTACCCAATTACCCTGATGCTTCAAATCACATGATTTCATCTGCAAATGCTACAGGCACATGCTGTTGTTTTCATTGCTGCTGGTGTTTTTATAGTGGCTGATTTTGTCAAATTTTCTGGTGTTTTAGCTACAATATTGTAGTAAATAATATTTGCGAACCTGTGCCAATAACTTTTTTTGAGAATAAAGTAGGGAAAGGAAAAGATGGAGGAAAAAAAAATAATAATAAAAAAGATTTCCACTCAATTTCTAATAATGTTATAAGTAATAATGTAATTCAATGAAAGATTTTAAAAAACAATTTTGTTGTTTGTATTCATATGATCTAAAAAATATTTCACTTAAGCAATTTACAGCTATATATATGACGTATTACTTTATGATTAAAATTGATAATAAACTTTACTAAGGTAACAGCAGTCAAGAAATCAAACAATGTATTGCATATTGGGCAAATCTGCTCCAAAAGACCTCGTTAAAGTGTTAAAAAGCAAAGATTTCACTTTGAGGACTAAAGTGCACTTGACTTAAGCCATGGTATTTTCAATAGCTCATACTGTTGTGAGAGAGCTGGACAATGAATAAGGAAGACTGAAGAAGAACTGATGCATTTGAATTATGATGTTGACAAAAAATATTGAATATACCACAGAACTACCAGAAGAACAAACAAATCTGTCTCAGAAGAAATACACCCAGAATTCTCCTTAGATGCAAAGATGATGAGGATTTGTCTCTTGTACTTTGGACATGTTATCAGGAGAGTAGGACTACCCTACAGGGTTTCCAAGCTTGTGATCTTTATGGAAGAAATTGAATGCTTTTACCAACTTCTGCAGTCTGAAATTGACCAAAGATGCAATCAAGATGCATTGATAACATGGAATGTAAAAGGTGAAAATGAAGAAGTTGGTAGTTGGAAAATATAGCCTTGGTGGTAGAAATGATCCAGAGATAGCATGATAGAATTTTGCGAGACCAATGATTTATTTATTGTAAATGTCTTTTTTCAACAACATAAATGGAAATGTTACACATAAACTTTTCCAGATGGAATACACAGGAATCAAATCAGCTATATCTGTGCAAAGAGATGATGGAGAAGCTCAATCTCATCAGCCAGAACAAGGCCAGAGACGAACTGTGGTACAGATCATCAGTTGCTCAAATGCAAGTTCAAGTTGAAGCAAAGAAAATTAAAACCAGTCGGTGATAGTCAAAATACTTTGAGTATATCCTGCCTGAATTTAGAGACTAAGTAAAATCTATTGGAGTAGACTTGATGCCTTGACTGAAGACCAGACAAGTTGTAGGATGACATCAAGGACATAATATGTGAAGAAAGTAAAAGGTCATTAAAAAGACAGCTAAGAAAGATGGATGTCAGAAGAGACTCCAAAATGTACTCTTTTTTTTCTTTTTAAATACATTTTATTGAAATATAATTTATGTATGGTGAAATACACAAAACTAAAGTGACATTGGTCAGTGCATTTTTTTTTTTTGCATGTTCCAAAATTTACTCTTGAATGGAGAGTAACTAAAGCAAATAGAAAAAAATGATGAAGAAAATGAGCTGAACAGAAGATTTCAAAGGGCAATTTGAGAACACAAAGTAAAATATTTTTATGAAATATACAAAGACCTGCAGTTAGAAAACCAAAAGGGAAGCACAGGCTCGGGATTTCTCAAGCTGAAAGAACTGAAGAAAAAATTCAAGCCTTTAGTTGCAATATTGAAGAATTCTATGGGTAAAATACTCAATGATGTTGTTGTTATTGTTCTGTGCCATCGAGTCGAGCCTGACTCATAGTGACCCCTTCTTGAGTTTCCAAGTTGGTATCACTACAGAAGTAGATTGCCCAACCTTCCTTCCAAGGAGTGGCTGGTGGGTTTGAACAGTCAGCCTTCTGGTTAGCAGTCAAGTGCCTTAGGCACTATGCTACCAAAGCTCCTATACTCAATGATGTGGGGAGCATTAAAAGAAGATGGAAGGAATACACAGAGTCACTGTACCAAAAAAGAAATGACAGACTTTTAAGCATTTTGGGAAGTAGCATACAGTCAAGAACCAATGGTATGGAAGGAAGAAGTTCAAGTTGCACTGAAAGAATTGGGGAAAAATAAGGCTCCAAGAATTGACAAGATACTCACTGATATATTTCAACAAACAGATGTAACACTGGAAGCTCTCACTTGTTTATGCCAAGAAATTTGGAAGACAACTACCTGGCCAATCAACTGGAAGAGACCAATGTTTGTGCTCATTCCAAAGAAAGGTGACCCAATAGACTTCAAAAATTATCAAACAATATCATTAATATCACTCACAAGTAAAATTTTGCTGAAAATAATTCAAAAATAGTTGCAGCAGTACATTGACAGAGAACTTCCAGGAATTCAAACTGGATTCAGAGGAGCATATAAAACAAGGGATATCATTGTTGATGTCAGATAGATCTTGTCTGAAAGTAGAGACCACCACAAAGATATTTGTCTGTGTTTTATTGACTATGCAAAGGCATTTGACTATGTGGATCATAACAAATTATGGATAACATTGCAAACAACGGGTGTTTCAGAGTAATTAATTGTGCTCACAAGGAACCTGTACATAGACCAAGAATCAGCTGTTCCAACAGGATACAGGAAGATTTAAAATTAGGAAGGGTATGCATCAGGTTTGTATCCTTCCACAATATTTATGTAATCTGTATGCTGAGCAAAAAATCTGAGAAGGTGAATTATATGAAGAAGAACATGGTATCGGATAGGAGGAAGACTCATCAACAACCTGCGATATGCAAATGACACAACCTTCCTTGCTGAAAGTGAAGCAGACTGAAACACGTACTGATGAAAATCAAAGACTACACCCTTCAATATGGATTACATCTCAACATAAAGAAAACAAAAATCCTTACAACTAGGCTAATAAGTAATATCATGGTAAATGGAGAAAAGATTGAAGTTGTTAAGGATTTCATTTTACTTGAACCCACAAACAATGTCTATGGAAGCAGCAGTCAAGAAATCAAATGGAATATTGCACTGGGAAAATCTGCTGTAAAATATCTCTTGAAAGTGTCAAAAGCAAAGATAGTACTTTGCAGATTAAGGTATGCTTGACCAAAGCCTTGGTATTTTCCATAACCTCATATGCATGTGAGAGCTGGAAAATGAAGAAGGGAGGCCACAGAATGACTGATGCATTTTATTTATGGTGTTGGTGAAGAATGTTGAAAATACCATGGGCTGCCAGAAAACAAACAAATTTGTATCAGAGGAAGTACAGCCAGAATGCTCCTACAAGCAAGAATGGCCAGACTTAGTCTTATAGTTCGATTATGTTATCAGAAAGGATGAGTCTCTGGAGAAGAATATCATGCTTGGTGAAGAAGAGGGTCAGTGAAAAAAGGGAAGACCCTCAATGAGATGGATTGTCACAGTAGCTACAATGACGGACTCAAGCACAGCAGCAATTGACCAGGAAGTGTTTCATTCTGTTTTACACAGGGTTGCTATGAGTTGGAACTGACTTGATGGCACATAACAACAGCAATCTTTATGGAAGCTGATTGCCAGGTCTTTTCTTCTTGGAGCTGCTGGTAGGTTCAGATCGCTGACCTTTCAGTTAGCAGCAGAGCACTTAACTGTTGGGCTCACTGCCTAACACATAAAAAAATCCAAACTCACTGCCATTGAGTTAATTCTGAGTCATAGTAACCCCTCCTTGGGTTTCCAAGACAGCCTAACACATAGTAGTCACTCAAATAATGTTCACCTCTCAGTGACTCTAATCTTTAGAGCTGGGGCTAGAGTAGTTCTGATCACAAGATTGTGAGTCCCAAATTATTACAGTGGTTAGTGTTACTTTTTATAAAAAAAAAATAGAAAAGAAAATCCTCATAGTCAAGAGAATGGCCTACAGTTACTATGGTTCCATGGAACTAGAACACTGTAAACCAAAAAACCAAACCAAACTCACTGCCGTCGAGTCGAGTCTGACTCATACTGATCCCTCCTTGGGTTTCCCAGGAGGTATCTCTATGAAAGTAGATTGCCCAACCTTTCTTCTGAGGAGTGGCCAGTGGGTTTGAACCACCAACCTTCTGGTTAGCAGTCAAATGGCTTAGGCACTACTTCACCAGAGCTCCTAAGAACACTGTACTGCCCCATAAAGATTAATCTCAATATTGTATCTCTTGCCAAATGAAGTGGTTGTTCTGTTTCCATTGGAGCTATTCCAGAAAGTTTACTTTAGTCCTACAGTATGAGTTTTGTGATGCAGCTCTTTTAGGGATATTAGCTTGTGCCTACCCAGAAGGCATAGAAGAGCCAACTTTTCAAGTGGCAGTGAAGTATTAGTTGTTTTAGGTACGATGAGCATTCTACAACAAACCCTGTTCAAAGGTACTGAAGTGTTAGAGTACAGAACAGATTCAGGGAAGTCTGAGGAGGAATCATTGGTGATATGCTACCTGGGACAACAGTGAGGTGCAACCCAAGAATGTGGAAATGGAGAAATAAGATTATCCCTCCAAATTGTTCTATAAAAAAAAAGAAAAAAAAAAAATAGTATACCAGAGCAAAGATACATTAACTTAAAGAGAAGAATTTCTTTCCTGGGGCAAACCTTGAAGAAAAACTATTCATATGGCAAAAGAAAAAAAAAAAAATAATAATATGAAAACTGATTGGTCAGCAATTAACCAGTAACCAGTTGTTGTCAAATGAAGTCTGACTCACAGTGACCCCACGTGATTCAGAGTGGAACTGTGCTTCACAGGGCTTTCAGTGGCTGATATTTTGGAAGTAGATGTCCAGACCTTTCCTCTGAGATGTATTGGTGTGGACATTGACCTCCAAACTTTAGATTAGCTGTCAACTACGTTAACTGTTTGCACCACCCAGGAACTCCTGGTCAGCAGTAGGACAGATCACAGGTTCAGAAGATGGACTTGTTATTTCTAGTTTTGTCCAGAAGACTAGTTTCCCTGAGCATTGAGCCAAGCATCTGGCCTGTGTAGCATAGGTATCCCACATACTCCCGTGCTTGACCACAGAGGCCATTCAGTTTGGGCAATAAGCCTAATTCCGCATCCATCAAGCAACCTTCTGGTAAGCATTACTTGGCCTTCCCAGATCTACCAATTGTTGTTGTTGTTATGTGCCGTCGAGTCAGACTTGACTCATAGCGACCCCTCCTTGGGTTTCCAAGGCAGTATCACTGTGGAAGTAGATTGCCCCATCTTCCTTCCGAGGAGTGGCTGGTGGGTTTGAACCGCCAGCCTTCTGGTTAGCAGTCAAGTGCCTTAGCCACTATGCTACCAGAGCTCCCAATAGGCTGATATAATTTTGATACTAATTAAACATGTTGGTATTCTGGATATTTAACTTCAAACTTGTAAGTTGGGGTAATATGAATCACTTCCCCTAAGTCCACTTACCTCTGTATGTACTGACCACTGAATTTCCAGCCTCTACACCCAAGATTTAGATACTTGGTGATCACACTAAGAGTCTCCCTGTCTATATAGACTAGTCTGAGGTGAACTGTTTTTCCTAGGAAGTATTGGGTTGTCCTCTTTAAGATTTAATATGCATATGACATAACTATATGGGTAATAAGCCTTTATCAATACAGGTAGTGTTAGTATTTTTGCTGCCATCACCAGTGAAGTTTCTGTGAAAAGGATTTAAAACTTGCCTTTGAACTTTAACTTTATCCCAAAGTCTTACAAGTACTAGAAATGAAAATCTTTATCAACAGGTATTTCCACTTACAGCAAAAACAAGAACAAAGGAGAAGTCACCTTCACCAAAACCATCTCATCTGGTTTTTTTTTTTTTTTTTATTAGGATTTGGGTGAAGATTTACAGAGTAAATTCACTTTTCATACAGCAGTTCA
>NW_006921725.1:5657492-5674961 GCF_000298275.1 Orycteropus afer afer | reverse complement strand
CTTGTCAGATATGTTATTACCAAATATTTTTTCCCAATCTGTAGGTTCTCTTTTGACTCTTTTGGAGAAGTCATCTGGTATTTTTAAAATAGAGATGTGTTAGGATGAATTTGGGAAAACAATAACACTAATATCTATGTCATATGCTGCCACAAATGCTGAATCTTGAGTGAATGAGGGAATGAAATCTGGCACCATTAATCAACAAAAACAAATAATGCCTTGCATTTTTAAATGTTTTTAATTTTTTGAAGTTATTTTACTTCCCTCATATATTTTAATATTCACAGCAATCCACTGAGTTATTACAGAGAAGATTTTTATTATAATTCCTATTTGAGAGTTGAAGAAACTAAGAGACAGGGTTTATAGGGCTTCCCCAACACCAAATGCCCAGTTAATTGGAGAGAGCAGAAGAGGGTAAAGTCTCGCCCTTATTCCTGTGTGTGCTTTCCCCCAGTGCATCATCCTTGTTGCTCATATTCACTTTGACTTCTGGCAATAATCGTGGTTACAGAATTGATCGCAGAACAATCTCCACAAATAGTATCAATGAATAGATTGTGCTGTAATCTGCTCATTTTGCGTCTTTAGATAGTTATGACCTGGGAAACCCTCAGTTTTAATAAGCCTTCAGATTACATTTTGTGTGAGCTGTTCTCAATGGAAAGAGACTTGGTGGTGCAGCAGTTAAGTGCTTATCCAAAAGGTTGGGAGTTCGACCCACCAGCCACTCTGGGAGACAAATGTGGCAGTCTGCTTCTGTAAAGACTACAGCCTTGGGAACCCTATGGGGCAGTTCTACTCTGTCCTGTAGGGGCACTAACAGTTGGAATCAACCTGATGGCAAAGGGTAGGGTTTTTGAGTTCTCATTGAAGATGATCACCTCAATCCTTTATTATGTGTTACTTACCCAGGAATTGTGAGGGAACCATCTCGGCATCACCTATTCCATATTTTCACATCTGTTCAAGATGCCTACCCAGCGTTGAAATCTCGTTTGCTATCATGGAAAAGTTTGATTCCCACAGAGGCATCAAATCTGTAATTCTGCTCTTTTCATAATACTCTCAGATAAAAAATATCACCTTATCCTTTCCAACACACTCTCAAAATGGCTATGTATTCTTTTATAAACCCTTTTTACTTTGTTGCAATTTCCTTCTGAGACTTCCTGTTTTTCACTGATTCCACTCTGGTCAGTTGGAAATGCTAAAACATTTTTCTTTTTCATCAGATCTATTCTCTTCAAATCCCTCTGCTGCCTTTCCAAACCACATTTCAACTTTGTGGGATTTTTTTTTTTTTTTTTTTAAGATTCCTATCAAGCTGAATTTTTTAACCACTCAAAAGAAGTAATAACTATAATACAGCTCCCCAGTTTTCAGCAATAAATAATTCTGTCCATTAGTTGTTGTTGTTATGTGCTGTCAAGTCAGACCCGACTTACAGCGACCCCTTCTTGGGTTTCTGAGGCAGTATCACTATGGAAGCAGATTGCCCAAACTTCCTTCAGAGGAGTGGCTGATGGGTTTGAACTGCGACTGCTGAATACATTTCCATACCATACTGGAAAGAACAACTATAAGAAATTATTAGATTCTCCTCTACAAATGTCTTAGTATAGAACCTGGCATTTTGTTAAGTTTTGTTTTCAAAGGATGTGAATTACCTAGCCAAAAATTTCTATAAAGATAAATATGAACCAGATAAATATAAATAGAGTAAGGATGGGAGCCAGGGACGCAAGGAGAAAGAAATGGGATGGGGGAGGAAGGGAGCAGAGAGATTGGAGAGGGAAAGAGAAAGCCTTGCTCAGCACAAGCTGGTACTTTGTGGTAATCTGACAAGATACTCATAGTGGAAGGATTAGGCAGGACTTTTCTATTATCTTCGGAGGCAGCAGTCATCCCTGGGTGGTGCAAATGGTTAACACACTAGGCTACTAACCAAGAGGATGAAGGTTCAGTCCACTGAAAGGTGCCTCAGATTAAAGGCCTGGTGATCCACTTCTGAAAAATCAGCTATTGAAAACCCTATGGTGCACAGTTCCACTTTGACATAAACGAGGCTACCATGAGTCAGAACAGACTTCATGACTACTGGTTTTACAGAAGCTGGAAGCTCTGAAACTATCCAGCTTCCTTAGATCAACTTGTCATGGCCCTGGCTCCTGCGGTTCCTGTGTTTGTCCCAAAGAATAGGAATTGATGTGTAAGAAACAGACATAGAACAGCTCACTAGAGACCTGTAATCAAATAAAAAATTGAATTTTAAGTCTTGTTCCATTTTGAAAATGCATCATTTACTGAACAAAATAATCAAACCACTCTACAATGCATTGTTTAAGTATTTCTGTAGGCAGCTGGAAAAGATATTGCCTCTGGAGAAAAACGCTTATGATGTTTTCTATAAATATGGCTTGGGTCAGGCCCTGTCGATCTCCACTCACTGATGTTTTCAGCTATGTTACAGGAAGTCCGGGTGGGTGGGGATGATTTAATAAATATCAGTCCATTCTGAACCAACAGGGATATGGAACTTTATGGTTCAGGGCAGAGTACCCAATTAGCAAAGTAAGCATGGGCTTAGTTGTGTTTACTTACTACACTAGTGCACAACTGGATACTCCATCCTTGTCAGGGATTGTAAATTTGGAAAGAGGCTTTGACTTTGTAGGAAGGTGCTATGGGGTTAGGAGAGAGACAGATGTCAGCTGTACCTAGAAGAAGAATCTTTGATGTAGTGAAAAAATGTGAGCTAGTTCCCTATAGATTAGTAAGTAAGCACAAGTAAGCCTGTGCTTACCTTGTTTATTGGGTAATCTGACACTGCTGATATCCAAATACTTAGGGTAGAAAGACATTTAAATTACATCAGGTTCTCATTAGCAGGAACTAAATGCAAAAAGCTCTAGGTTTTCAGAATTAGTTTAGAGAAAATGACATAAATCAGAAATCAACTTTAAGATAAAGTGCAATTTTGACAAAAGTGCATTACAATTAGCATTAACTGTATTGATTGTCCTATAACAGAGCACCACGTACCAATGTAATCTAGATGCAACTGCTCTTCTGTAACTGCTTATTTAGGTGGAAGTTTATGAGTTTTCTATGCAAAGTGTCTTGAGTTAAATCTCTTTTCCTTTCATGTTAGTATATAGAAATAAGGAGCTCTGGTAGCATAGTGGCTAAAGCACTTGACAGCTAACCAGAAGGCTGGTGGTTCAAACCCATCAGCCACTCCTCGGAAGGAAGGTTGGGCAATCCTACTTCTGTAGTGATACTGCCTCGGAAACCCAAGGAGGGGTCACTATGAGTCAGGGCCGACTCGACGGCACATAACAACAACAACAACAACATATAGAAATAAGAAGCTTTTTTCTCCCTTATAAATACAGACTAGAAAGAGATCAATAGATGCCAGTAATACAGTTTTCAAGATTAATAGATGTTAATAAAATGAGAAGGTGATAAAATTGCTAATTGGATTCAGAAGGTAGAACTGTGGCAAGAAATATCTTTTAAAAGTTGGGTGTATGTGTGTTTTAATTACTCCTTTTATATGAAGGAGGTGGACTGGGGGACATGGTATTGGCATCTGGAATGGCCTGATTTTCTTAGGAAAACCTCCATTTGGTTTATTGAATCCTGTATTTGTAAGTTCCTTAAAGCAGGAGGGCAGGGGTGCTCATTTTCTTAGATTTTCTTCTCTGCTGCACAATGACAGGGCTTAAAATTGCTTGATTTCAATTGATACTATTTTCTCTCTAAAGCTGCAAAAAGGCAGCAGGCAGCAATTATTTATGCACTTACTATTTCATTGTTAGAGCCCCTGTATCTTCCACCTGGAACAGCTACAAATATACATTTTATATTTGTCAACCTGTGTAATGAGACATTGGTAATATTAACTAGTACTATCTTTGCATATGTGTGGCTATCCATATACATATGTCTCTGCAGAAGAGAATCTGGAAGATTAAAAAAAAGTTACAACTTTGATTGTAAAATAGAATGCAAGGAAATAAATGTAGAGATGATTTGGGACCTAAAAAATTATAAGCTTTTCATGAAGATACCAATTTGCAGAGAAAGTCATCTCCAAACATTTAGTGGGTTGAAAATTCCTGCAGAACAGTGATCAAACCTTATATAACTGTATTTGCCACAGCATCTGGTAAGAGACCTGAGAACTTCAACTTTACCTGGTAATCTGCATGTAAACTTCATGCTTTAATAAAAAAAAAAAAAATGAAAGAAGATTAGGGAGTGCAGGCACACAGAGTAGGATTGCTGAAGATAAAAATAAAGAATTAAAATTTGATAGACAAAGCGAGAAAGGGAATTAATTATACCCAAGCCTGGGCCAATATTGAATTCTGTAATTTTAGCTCTAAGCTTCCTGGCAAATAAGACAATAAAATAAAAAGTGATTAATAAATATTTCTCACTAAGGGATGCAAAAGAGCAAGTCATGAGTTTCAGCCTATGAAACTGATGGGGGCAGTTCTACTTTATCATGCAGGGTTGCCATGAGTCAAAACTTAACTTGTTATCACCTAATAACAATAACCTCCCATTTATCCCCACCTGGGCCACTACCTAGTTATCAGTCCAGGGGTAGTCTCTGCTTAAATGTCACTTCTTCCAGGAAGCCACCCTTGATTGTCTAAATCCAATTAAAGGATCCAGGCCAGTGGTTCTTATCCCTGGCTACACATTAGAATCACCTGCCATGCATTTAAACCCTGCTCAGGCCCAGTCTCCAATTTGAGGGATTAAAATTTGGAGGTTCTGGTTTAATTGGTCTGGGTAAGACACAGGCATCGAGATTTTATATTCCCCAGGTGATTCTAATGAACAGGCAAAGTTAAGAACCTCTGCTCTATATGATCTATCAACTCTCCGAACTTCTCTAACATGACCCTTATAAATTCACTTTAATTAAATACTACTGATTGAGTGATAGGATAATATCGATATGCCTGCAAGGAAGACCAGTAATACTGTTGTTGTTATGTGCCGTCAAGTTGGACCTGACTCATAGCTACCCCTCCTTGGGTTTCTGAGGCAGTATCACTACCGAAGGAGATTGCCCTATCTTCCTTCCGAGGAGTGGCTGGGAGGTTTGAACCACCAGCCTTCTGGTTAGCAGTCAAGTGCCTTAGGCATTACGCTACCAGAGCTCCTCAGTTAATACTACTTTTATTCAAATTTACACTCCAACCACCAAAGCCTAAGATGAGGAAATTGAAGATTTTACCAACTTTTGCAGTCTGAAATTGACGAAACATACAATCAAGATGTGTTAATTATCACTGGTAATTGGAATGCAAAAGTTGGAAACAAAGAATAATCACTGGTAGTTGGAAAATATGGCCTTGGTAATAGAAATAACACTGGAGATTGCATGACAGAATTTTGCCAGTCCAACAACTTATCCATCACAAATACATTTTTCTAACAACACAAACGGTGGCTATACACATAGACATCGCCAGACAGAGTACACAGGAATCAGATTGCTTGCATCTGTGGCAAGAGGTGATGGAGAAGCTCAATATCTTCAGCCAAAACAAGGTTAGGAGATGATTGTGAAACAGACCATCAGTTGCTCATATGCAAGTTGAAATTGAAGCTGAAGACAATTAAAACAAGTTCATGAGAGCCAAAATATAACCTTTATTATATCATTCCTTAATTTAGAGACCATCTAAAGAGTAGATTTGATGCATAGAACACCAAAGACCAAAACCAGAGGAATTGTGGGATGGCATCAAGAACATCATCCATGAAGAAAGCAAGAGGTCATTGAAAAGACAGGAAAAGAGGAAAAGACCAAAATGGATGTCAGAAAAAACTTCTGAAACTTGCCCTTGAATGGAGAATAGCTAAACCGAATAGAATTGACGGGATAAAAAACTGAACAGAAGGTTTCAAAGAGCAGCTCGAGAAAACAAAGTCAATTATTATAATGAAATGTGGAAAGACCTGAAGTTGGAAAACCAGAAGAGAAGAACATGCTTGGCATTTCTCAAGCTGAAAGAACTGAGGAAAACATTTAAGCCTCAAATTGCAATATTGTTGAATGATGCAGAAAGCATCAAAAGAAGATGGAAGGAATACACGGAGTCACTGTACCAAAACGAATTGGTCGATGTACATCCATTTCAGGAGGTGGCATATGATCAAGAACCAATGGTATTGAAGGAAGAAGTTGAAGCTGCACTGAAGGAATTGGCAAAGAACAAGGATCCAGGAATACCCATTGAGATATTTCGGCAAACAGATGCCCTGCTGCAAGCATTCACTAGGCTATGCCAAGAGATTTGGAAGACAGCTACCTGGCCAACTGACTGGAAGAGATCCATATTTGTACCCATTCCAAAGCAAACTGGTGCCACAAAATGTGGAAATTATTGAACAATATCATGGATATCACACACAGTAAAATCTTACTAAAGATAATACAAAAATGGTTGCAGCAGTATATTGACAGAGAACTTCCAGAAATGCAAGCTGGATTCAGAAGGGGATGAGGAGTGAGGGATATTATAGTTGATGTCAGATGGATCTTGGCTGACAGCAAAGAATACCAGAAAGATGTTTGTTGTTGTTATGTTGTTAGGTGCCGTTGAGTCATTTCTGATTCATAGCAACCTTATGAATGAAACACTGCCTGGTTCCATGCTGGCTCCACAATCCTTGCTATACTTGAGCTCATCACTGCAGCCACTGTGTCAATCCATCTCGTTGAGGGCCTTCCCCTCCTTTGTCCACTGTCCACTTTACTAAGCATGATGTCCTTCTCCAAGGAATAGTCTCTTCTGACAACATGGCCAAAGTAGGTGAGATGAAGTCTGGCCATTCTCTCAGCATGGTACTCTCAGCATTTTTTGCCAGCACCACAACTCAAAAGCATCAATTCTTCTCCAGTCTTTCTTATTCATTGTCCAGATTTCACATGCACATGAGGCAACTGAAAATACCATGACCTGTATCGGTGCACCTTAGTCCTGGAGGAGATATCTTTGCTCTTCAGCACTTGAGAGAGTTCCTTTGCAGCTGATTTGCCCAGTGCTATACATCGTCTGATGTCCTGACTGTTGTTTCCATTGACATCAATTGTAGAACCAAGCAATATGAAATCTTTGACAAATTCAATATTTTCTCCTTTTATCATGATGCTGCTTATAGGTCCAGTTGTGAGGATTTTTGTTTTCTTTATATTGAGATGTAATCCATACTGCAGACTGTATTCTTTAATCTTCATCTGTAAGTGCTTTAAGTCATCCTCACTTTCAGCAGGCAAAGTTGTGTCATCAGCATATGGCAGGTTGTTAATGATTCTCACTCCAATCTTGAAGCCAAGTTCTTCTTCATATAGTCCAGCTTCTTGGATTATTTGTTCAGCATATAGATTGAATAAGTATGGTGAAAGGATACAACCCTGACACAATCCCTTCTTGATTTTAAACCATGTGGTGTCCCTTTGTTCCATTCGAATGACAGCCTCTTGGTCTATGCACAGGTTCCATGAGTACAATAAAGAGTTCTGGAATTCCCATTCTTCTCAGTGTTACCCATAATTTGTTATGATCCACACAATCAAATGCTTTTGCATAGTCAATAAAACATAAGTAAACATCTGTTTGGTATTTTTTGCTTTGGAAGACGTTTACTTGTGTTTTATTGCCTATGCAAAGGCATTTAATTGTGTGGATCATAACAAATTGTGGATAACATTGAGAAGAATGGGAATTTCAGAACACTTGATTGTACTCATGAGGAACTGGTACATAGATAAAGAGGATATCATTTGAACAGAACAAGGGGATACTGCATCGTTTCAAATCAGGAAGGGAGTGTGTCAGGGTTGTATACTTTCACCATACTTATTCAATCTGTATGCTGAGCAAATAATCCAAGAAGCTTGACTATATGGAGAAGAACTTGGCATCAAGATTGGAGTGAGAATCATTAACAACCTGCCATATGCTGACGACACAACTTCGCTTGCTGAAAGTGAGGATGACTTGAAGCACTTATTGATGAAGATTGAAGAGTACAGTCTGCTGTATGGATTATATCTCACTATAAAGAAAACAAAAATCCTCACAACTGGACCAATAGGCACTATCACGATAAATGGAGAAAAGATTGAAGTTGTCAAAGACTTCATATTACTTGGTTCTACAATCAATGCCAGTAGAAGGAGCAGTGAAGACATCAAAAGATATATTGCACTGGGGAAATCTGTTGTAAAAGACCTCTTTCAAGTGCTAAAGAGCAAAGATATCTCATTGAAGATTAAGATGTGCCTAACCCAGGCCATGATTTTTTCAATCGCCTCATATGGATGTGAGAGCTGAACAATGAATAAGGAAGACTGAAGAAGTGTTGATGCTTTTGAGTTGTGGTGTTGGTGAAGAATGCTTAAAGTACTATGGTTTGCTAAAAGAATGAACAAATCTGTCCTGGAAGAAGTGCAGCCAGAATGCTCCTTGAACATGAGAATGGTCAGACTCTGTCTCACCTACTTTGGTCATGTTGTCAGAAGGGATCATTCTCTGGAGAAGGATATCATGCTTGGTAAAGTGGAGGGTCAATGAAAGAAGGGAAGACCCTCAACAAGATGGATTGACATGGTGGCTGCAGCAATGGGCTCAGGTATAGTAGGGACCGTGAGGCTGGCAAAGGACTGGGCAGTGTTTTGTTTTCTTGTACATAATGTCGCTATGAGTTGGAGATGACTAGATGGCACATAGCAACAACAACAATTGATTGAGGACTTATTTTGTGCAAGGGATAATTTGATAAATAATTACGAAGACAGAATCTCTGACTTTATGGAAATTACAAAAGAATAGGGAGACAGATATGTGTAAGTGTGCTGAGTATTTAAAGAAGGTCAGGGTGGGGTACAATAGAGAGCTATAACAAAGAATGTAACCTAGGTGTAGTGAGTTGATTTATACTTTGCAATTCTTTGTATTATAAGTATATGTTCACAGTTTTCGCCATGTAACTTTGTAATGCCGCTCCCCCCCAATGGAAACTTCCCTGCTCCTCTTGAACTTGGCCAAATGACTTGAATTGGGCAATGGAAAGTTAATGGATATCATGAAGCAGAAGCTTTTAATGTTTTTGGCCTTTGGTGCTCCAGTGATCCACCATGAGGAGAACCTTCTCTGAGTAGCCTACGTTACAAAATGAATACAAGTGTCCTAGACTTAAACTCACTCATAGCCAGGAGTCATGCTCAGCCAACCTGCAGCCTGAAGCAGAACCTTTCATCAAAGCCCAGTCAAGATCAATCAAACTCTAGAAATCTACAAACCTGTAGGCATGAGAATAAATGCTGTTGTAAGCCACCGGGTTTTGGGGTAGCTTGTCTTGTAACATTACTGTAGCAATAGGTAACTAATACACCAGTTTGGAGTTTTGTATTTGCCTAAATAATCCATATTTACCTTTTTCATTACAGTATTTCCTGTTCCTATTAGACTGTGTGATGATACATAACAGGTGCTCAAAAAATATGTGTTGAAGGAATGAAAATATGGTCCATGACCTTGGTAATCCTATAGCTAGTGTGGAAGACAGTTCTGTGGATAAATAGTTACAATATGAGGTGATAAATTCAGTAAGATAAGGGCCATGATAGCTGGGAGGTGTAAAACCTTCAAGCATGGTATTACCCATACCAAGAAAAAGTGTCAAAAAGCAAGCACTCAGATTTAAACATAATAAGAACCACTTATTGTATTGTCAGAAGCCTTTATTAAGCTCGCTGGTGCAAGCTGGGCTAGTTTCAAAGTCACATAAATAGACTTATAGTTCTTGCCATGACTCAATAAATTACATGTTCAAAAATTTTCCACATATGTCCTGAATGAAATAAATGAGAATTTACATTGCATGCAAGAAAAAAGGCCATGGGCTTAAAAGTGGGATTTGATGAAATGAACTTCTGGAGACTTGCAGCCTGGAAAAGCTGGTAGTTGCTTTATAAATTGAAATGAGAAACCATGAGAAACTGGAAAGGGAGGGATGGGTGTAGGGGTAGATCACAATACAGAATATGCTGACTTCTATTTTCTATTTCAAATTATAAACAAAGCTCTTCTCCAAATAGCCAGTGACCAACCAGTACCTTCTCTCTCCTATTGAACCTTGTTTCAAACCCAGCCCTCTTTGCACTAGGCTCTTTGAGATCTTACTGATCCCTAAACATGGTCAAGATTAGAAATGTGTTGTTATTCTTGACTGGTATTACAGAGAAAGATTTTTAAGAAAGGTTATCTATAAGAACCACTGTCCATCTGTCAGTTTGTTGTACTGTGGTGGCTTTTATGTTGTGATGATGCTAGAAGCTATTGCCACTGGTATTTCAAATACCAGCAGGGTCACCCACAATGGACAGGTTTTCAACAAAGTTTTCAGACTAAGTCAGAAAGGTCTAGTGCTTCACTTCCAAAGATTAACCAATAAAAACCCTATGAATAACAACAGAATATTGCCTAACATAGTACTAGAAAATGAGCCCCCTAGCTTGGAAGACACTTAAAATACACAGTGGCCACCAGCAATGGACTTAAGCATACCAGTGATTGTGCAGATAGCACAGGGCCAGATGGCATTTTGCTCTGTTATGAATGGTGTCATCATGAGTTGGAGCCAAATGAATAGCAGCCAACAAGAACAACATCTATAGGGATAAAATAGCAAAGTATTTCCTAGGGCTGAGCCTTCTCAGTGTTTGGTAGGGTCACTTGCTTGGCATCTCATTGGAATTCTGTCTACAGATCTGCTGTCCTGTTCTTTACTATATCAGTTCTTTCCTCTATCCTTTCTATCTTCCAAAACTCGAATTGAAATCTCTAGTTTGCTGAGGTCTCCTCTTGTACTCTCTTTTTCTTTGTGGATTAAAAGCCCTTTGCTCTTTTAGCATATGAGGAAATCAACTTCCATAAAGAGTTACCACCTGGGAAACCTAATGTGGGTCTCATAGAGACCGCCATCCATGTCTCTATGAGTTGGAATTGACTAGATGGCAGTGGTTTTTTGGGGGGGAGTGGGGGAAAACAGAAAATTAAACTATGTGGAACAATTTTTGAACTCAGACATCCACAAAATTGAAACAACCTACATTTTCAAAAACAGAGTAGTGGTAAAATAAATCAGTGTGTGTGTATGTGTTAAAATAACATGTAAACCCTGAAAATCATGTTCTGAAGATTATTTAGTGACAAGGAGAAATGCTCAGAATAGAAACTAATTATAAAAATCAGAATGCAAAGTTATCTTTATAGTCTGACCCCAATTCTCTCATTCACTTATCAAAATGATAATATATTAATATAAAAACGTTAGTATATTTAGGTGATAGACTTGCAAGGAAATTTATTTTATTTTATTTTTGTAATTCTGGGCCTTTAATTTTTTTTCCACCATAAGCATATTTACTTTCATAATCAGAAAAAAAAACCTTTGCTAATCATTTTTCACTTCTATATTTTTAGAAAGCAAATTCTTAGATCTTTGACTATAAAGACTTTTATCAGTAAGTGCATAAAACAGTCAAAATTTTATTATTTTACCATCCAATTCCTAGATTATTGATTTCATTTTTTTAAAGTGTCAAATACCCAAAATTTAGGTGGTTAAAGGTCTTTATTATGCCATTTCCTTTGGGACATTTTGCTACCTCATAGCACTTTTCCAAAAATATAAAGAAAGGTGGTGGCATTGTGGAGAGAAAGATCTTCATCTTTTATGTGTTATGAACACTAATACATTTTTCAGTCATGCGTCCTGATGCTTTCAGCTTTGCACAACTGGGTATAAAAAGCCTTCACATTCCATCTATAGTAAATGTTGTAAATTACATTCCCAAAGGTCCCTGAGGTGTACCTAACAGTCACACTAATACTTTCAAACAGCATGACCAACACAGGAAGTAGCATCCGTAAATAAGTCAGAGGGTTCTGCTCAAAGCCTCACCATGGGACATTTCATTTATTTTGAATCTGTGTGCAATGATTTGTTCATTTATAGTTTTTAAGATTGCAAGCAAGTCTTCTAGATTATAGAGGTGAGAGTACTAACATTTTCGTCTAGGTTGTTAAGTTTCTTAAATCAAGTGAGAGGGCACATCTATAGTCAATTACCTTAAATGTCATGATGGTTCTTTGCTTTTTTTTTTTTTTTTCCAAAGTCTATTGCCCTTGAATAAAAACCCAAGTTTCCTGTCATGTTCTTCAAGGTTCTGTATTGCAGACTACAAAGGTAATGAACAGGGTGAATGCCAAATTAGGAAAAATCAAGGTTAATAAGTGTCTTGATGGGCTGGTCAGGGACGGCCTCTTTCATCTGAGTGGTGAGAACAATATGAAGAAGAGCTCAGAAACCTTGTGGTAGCATGGAGCTGGGCTTTTTCAAGGACTGGGAAGAAAATCACTGCAGATGAAGCACAGATAGGAAGAACGAGAACCATACAATGTGGTGAAGTCTCACTCTCCTTGGCTGTGGCTTTTAATAATACACACACACACACACATATAGAGTTGTAAAAATATAAATAATACAACATCTTTTACATGTACAATTCAATGACGCTCATTACATCAATCATGTATACACATCACCAGTATCCGTCCATTGCCAAGTTTTCCTTAAGCAGAAACTCAGTGCTTTCTAAACAGTGATTTATCTTTTCTTCTTCCCTCCCATCAGTAGTAACTACCATTGAAGTTTGATTTCTATATATTTGTGTAGTGCCTAAGGCATTTGACTGCTCACCAGAAGGTTGGAGGTTCAAACCCCCCAACACTCCTTGGAAGGAAGGTTGGGCAATCTACTTCCATAGTGATACTGCCTCAGAAACCCTAGGAAAGGTTACTATGAGTCAGACTCGACTCGACGGCAGTTTTTTTTTTTTTTTAAACATATTTTATATAAGTGAGATCATACAATAGTTGCCCTTTAGTGTCTGACTTATTTCACTTAGCATAATGTTTTCAAGCTTCATCCATGTTGGAGCAGGTATCAGTATTTCATTTCTCTTTTTAGATGGGTAATATTCCATTGCATGATCTCTGACTTGGGCATTGTTTGCTCCTTAGTAAAGTTTCAATCAATACCCTTTGTTCCTAACAGTTAACACTATATATCTCCTCTCATTCAGCATTGTGCCCAGACAGTAGACACAACAATGGACGAGTGGAGATCCTGAGGTGTACTTTGATCTGTCTCTGCAACAGACAACTATCTCTGCTGGATGAAGACAGCCTTGAACTTGAAAGCATTTCTTACAGGACTGCAGGATTTCCTTGCCCTAGATTCACTTGAGAGAGAAATTTGGAAGTTACCAGAAAGTAACTGAAGCATCGTTCAGTAAACATTCAACAATCCAATTTGAGAAAAATTCATGCACTTCACTGCACAGGGATAGGATTAATGAGTGTAAGATATGGAGAAGAAAATAGATTAATGTCTGTCTCATCTACTTAACTGTAAGTTCCATTAAGAAAAGGCCCATGTCTAGTTTTATTCATCACCATATCTGTGGAGCCTAGCAGAGTGCCTGGTACATGGCAGGTACTAATATGATGAATAAATGGATGAGTGATATGAATGGATATATGGCTGATTTCAGGTCTGGTGTAGGGGAGGTACAAAATGAGCCTAGATTATCTTATTATGCCAGAAAGAAAGCAAGTGCTCTAAAAATTAATGGATATTTATCAAAAGGAATACAGATACTAGCTTGAAGAGGCTACCACTGCCTGAATCTGGGAAAATTTTAAGCATCAAAATAAATAAGGACAGTAATGGATAATAACCCATTAAATGAAAGAGGAATCTATGAGTCTGTGCTGATAAGAAGTAAACAGTAAGTAAAAAAGTCATTAGTGTTCAATGTGTCACATCTTTTCTTGAGATGGTCTCTAACCCAGGTGGGATACACTCAAGGTCATACTTTGGTTCTGATGGACTTATTTGAATTTTCTTCAGCTTCAACTTGAACTTAAATGTGAGTAATTGATAGTCTGTTCCACAAACAGTCCCTGGCCTTTCTCTGACTGACGATACAGAGATTCTGCATTGTTTCCTTCCACAGATATAGTCAGTTTGATTTCTGGTATTCCTTCTGGCAAGATCCACTTGTCTAGTTACCATTTATGTTGTTGAAAAAGTTATTTACAATGAATAGATTTTTAGTCTTTCAAAATTCTATCACATGATCTCTGGCATCGTTTCTATCACCAAGACCATATTTTCCAACTACTAATCCATCTTAAGGAGCTCTGGTGGCATAAAGCCTAAGGCATTTGACTGCTAACCAGAAGACTAGAGGTTCAAACCCACCAACCTCCTCGGAAGGAAGATTAGGCAATCTACTTCCGTAGAGATACTGCCTCAGAAACCCAAGGAGGTGTTACTATGACTCAGATCCTACTTGACAGCAGTGAGAATCCATCTCAAAAATAGTTTGATGTACTGAATACAAATGCCAGAAAACCAGATGCGTTGTGGGATGATATGAAGGACATTATACATGAAGAAAGCAAAAAGTTATTAAAAAAAAAAAACAGGAAAGAAAAGAGCAAAATGGCTATCAGAAGAGACTCTGAAACTTGCTCTTAATTGGAGAGAAGCTAAAGAAAATGGAAAAAATGATGAAGTAAAAGAGCTGAATGGACGATTTTAAAGCATGGCTCAAGAAGATAAAGTAAAGTATTATAATGAAATGTGCAAAGACCTGGAGTTCATAAATCAAAAGAGAGGAACATGCTCAGCATTTATTAAGCTGAAAGAACTAAAGAAAAAATCTAAGCTTCAAGTTGTAGTATTGAAGGGATTCTATGGGCAAAATATTGTATGATGCAGACACCATCAAAGAAGATGATAGGCACATATGGAGCCACTGCACCAAATAGAATTGGTCAGCATGCAACTATTTCAGGAGGGAGCATATAATTAAAAATTGATGGAACTGATAGAAAAAGTCCAACTGGCACTGAAGGCATTGTCAAAAAAAAAAAAGACTCCAAGAATCAGCAGAATATTAGTTGAGATATTTCAACAAATGGGTGAAGTGCTCACTCATCTATGCTAAGAAATTTGGAAGACATCTATCTGGCCAATTGACTGGAAGAGATCCATATTTGTTCCTATTCCAAAGAAAGGTGATCCAACAGACTGCAGATATTATCAAACAGTTTCACTAATATGTGGGAGCTTCCGTGGTATAGTCCCTAATGCATTTGACTGCTAACCAGAAGGTTGGTAGTTCAATCCCACCAGCCACTCTTCAGAAGGAAGATTAGGCAATCTACTACTATAGAGATACCACCTTGAAAACACAAAGAGGGGTCGCTATGAGTTGAATCAACTCAACAGCAGGGAGTTTTTTTTGTTCACTAACATCACATACACAGAGAGCTCTGGTAGTGTAGTGCCTAAGGCACTTGACTGCTAACCAGATGGCTGGCGGTTCGAACCTACTAGCCACTCCTCGGAAGGAAGATTAGGCAATCTACTTCCGTAGTGATACTGCCTCTGAAACCCAAGGAGGTGTTGTTATGAGTCGGGTCCAACTCGATATCATATAACAACAACAACAACAAATCACAGACAAGTAAAATGTTGAAGATAATTCAAAAAGAGTTGAAGCAGTACTTAGACAGGAAACTACCAAAAATTAAAGCTGGAATCAGAAGAGGACATGGAACAAGGGACGTCACTGGTGATGTCAGATGGATCTTGGCTAAAATCAGACAATCCAGAAAGATGCTTACCTCTGTTTTATTGCCTATGCAAAGGCAGTTGACAGTGTTCTGGTTACCTAGTGCTGCTCTTACAGGAATATACCACAAACGGGATGCTTGAACAAACAGAAGTTTATTCTCTAACTGTTTGGAGACTTTAAGTCTGAGTCCAAAGTGCCAGACTCTAGGCACTGGGTGAAAGCCCCTCAACCTTGGGCTTCAGCTCTGCCTCCTACTCTGGCCCACTGGAGCTAGAGGCTTTTCTTCACTCAAACAGCTGCTGGCTGCTGAGGCTAACAAGCCCAAGGTTGACAAGTAAAAAGGCACAGTCCCGATGTTACCAAACCACATGGCAGGCCATTAATTCAAGTCCATTGAAAGCCCCAACGTTGGCAAAACATGGCAGGCTGCAGAACTACAATATGGCTACACGCAGGGTTCACGTTTGCCATAAGCTAGAAACTGCTCCCTAGGCTTCTCCTTATATACAGGAAGCGGACCACTTCCTTAAGGCAGCTACTCAGCTGCTCACAGTAGATTCCACCATGGAATTGATTACCAGTCTCATCATGGGGAATACTACATCCAGCTGCCCAGCCATTCAACCAGGCCCAGCCAAGTTGACATACAAGCTTAACTACCACAGACAGTGTGGATCATTAAAAATGATGGATAACGTTGTAAAGACTGGGAATTCCAGAACACTTAACTGTGCTCATGCAGAACCTGTTCATAGATCAAGAGGCAGTCATTCAAACAAAGTAAGGGGATACTGCCTGGTATAGAATCAGAGAAGGTGTTTATCAGGGTTGTATACTTTCACTATACTTAATCAATCTGTATGCTGAGCAAATAATCCAAGAAGCAAGACCATATGAAGAAGAATGCAGTATCAGGATTAGAGGAAGAGTCAGTCATTAAAAACCTGCAATACAGGTTCCGGTAAGATGGTGGAATAGGCAGAAAGACTGCACAGACCCTCTTCAACAAAGAAAAGGGGAACCTGATATGATGAAAGATAAGAATATCTCCATTCAGGAAGTCCAACAAACCCCAAACAGGAGAGACCTCAAAAGAAAATCACCAAGTCATATCATCATCAAACTCATCAAAACCAAAGGCAAAGACAGAATCCTGAAAGCAGCATGGGAAAAACAAAAAGCTACTTACAAAGGAGAAGCAGTAAAAATCAGCTCTGATTTCTCAGCAGAAGCCATGCAAGCAAGAAGGCAATGGGATGATATATATAAAACCCTGAATGAGAAAAATTTTCAACCAAGAAATATATACCCGGCAAAATTTTCCCTCAAATATGATGGTGAAATTAGGAGATTTCCAGATAAGCAGAAACTAAGGGAATTTTTGAAACCAGACCAACCTTACAAGAGATGCTAAAGGGAGTCCTTTGAACAGAGAAACAAAAATAGCAAATAACAACTAACCATTAATACACAAGATGATATCACCCAGAAACCACAGCTATGGACATATCCAAAGTAAAATGAACTTACAAGATTGTAAAAAGGGAACCAGAGAGATCAATTGGCAAGTGAGAACAACTACAAACAAAAAGAGGGAAAAGACTGTGTAGTTACAGAATTTCTAAATGGTGAGGAAGTTAAGAGAGTTGCAAGATAGAATGGACTGTTCTAAATTAGGGGAGAAAATTATAAATCATAGGGTAACCTCA
>NW_006921725.1:5647221-5654215 GCF_000298275.1 Orycteropus afer afer | reverse complement strand
CAAATGCTGGCGAGGATGTGGAGAGACACTGCTGGTGGGACTGTCAAATGGTACAACCACTGTGGAAAGCAGTATGGCAATTCCTTCAAAAGTTGGAATTAGAAATACCATTTGACCTAGCCATTCCATTACTAGGTATATATCCTAAAGAATTGAGGGCCATAACAAGAACAGACATATGCACACCCATGTTCATCGCAACACTATTTACAATAGCCAAAAGATGGAAACAACCTAGATGTCCATCAACTGAAGAATGGATAACCAAACTATGGTACATACTCACAATGGAATACTATGCAAAGCTAAATAACAACGTAGAATCTGCAAAGCACCACATAACGTGGATGAACTTGGAGGACATTATGCTGAGTGAAATAAGTCAATCACAAAAGGACATATATTGCATAAGTCCATTATTTTAAAAGTCAAGGAAAGGTTAATGTATGGAAGGAGATTTCTTTTTGCGTTACCAGGGGTTGGAGGGGAGAGGAGGGAACACTGTTAGATAGATAGAGATAAGTATTGATTTGAGTGAAGAGAAGGGCAATGTACCAAATGTGATTTATCAGTACAGTGGCACTGAGGAAGAGAAAGACATAGAGAGGTACATGGGAGGTACAGACAACAAAGATGAACCCTTTTGCACATATAGTACTGAATTTTCAGTGAAGGCAAACATGGGTATATGGGTGGATAGATGGGTAGATAGGCTGAACTAGTAGGTATGTCTTTTAAGTGGGGAATTTACCCAATATAGGGTTGGCAGACAATAGTCCTATAAGTTTATGTGTATGATCTGAATTCCCAGGTGTATAGTAGAGCTGACAAGGGGCAAGGTTGTAGTCACTTCTTGGTCACAGCCAGCTACCCAGAGGGACTGAGTAGTTGAAACTGTGGGCTCGGGACCATAGTCACAGGGGACATCAAGCTCAATTGGCATAGCTCACTACACAAAACATTGTTCCACCTCTGACTTTGGTGAGTAGCATCTAGATGCAATGATGGGTCTCTCCTCGTCCTGAGCAAAGAAAAACGAAGAAAACCAAAAATTGATGGAAACAATTAGTTCTAGCGACTGATATACCATCTGATCTGCAGCCTATATGACTATGAGACCAGAACTAGATGATGCCCAGCTACCACTGTCAACCACTTGGAAGGGGATTTATGTAGGAGATCCTGGATAGAGAGGGAGAACAATGTGGAACAAAACTCAAAATCATTTGGAAAAAAAAAAAAGGTGGGACCAGGTTTGCTGGTCAGATAGAGCCTGGTGGAACCACTCAGACTATGGCCCCTAGCTGCCCTTCAGGTCTGGAATTGATTCCACACCTGTGGCTTCTAGCCAAACAAAAGACAGGCATATGAATTGAACATTTACCTGAGGTAGATACACTCCTTGGAGAGAACAATCATGGGAGAAAGAAGGGCTGCTTATGCACCGGGAGACAGCTCAGGGGGCAGGATTGCAGGGAGGGATGGACACAGGGAAGAGGTAACTATCAGGAGGAAGTGGGAGGGGAACTGTTGCATCATGGTAAATTGTGGTCAATGTCATGAGACAAAATGTATGTGAACTGCTGTCTGGAAAGTGAATTTGCTCTGTAAATTTTCACCCAAATCACAATAAAAACAAAACAAAACAAAAACTGCAATATGCAGATGACACAACCTTACTTGCTGAAAGTGAAAAGGACTTGAACTATTTACTGATGAAGTTCAAAGACTACATACAGCCTTCAGTGTGGATTACACCTCAACATAAGGAAAACAAAAATCCTCAGAATTGGACCAATAAGCAACATCATGATAAATGCAGAGAAGATTGATGTTGTCAAGGATTTCATTTTACTTGGATTCGCAATCAATGCCCATGGAAACAGCAGTCAAGAAATCAAATGACATAATGTACTTAACAAATCTGCAAAAGACCTCTTTAAAGTGTGAAAAAGCAAAGATATCACTTTGAGGATTTATGTGTGCCTAACCCAGACTGTTGTATTTTCAGTCACCTCATATGCATGCAAAATTTGGACAAAGAATAAGGAAGATTGAAGAATAATTTATGCCTTTAAGTTGTAGTATTGGCAAAAAATATTGAATATGCTATAGACTGGCAGAAGAACAACCACATCTGTCTTGGAAGAAGTACAGTCAGAATGCTCCTTAGAAGCAAGGATGGCACAACTTCATCTTAGATACTTGGACGTGTTATCAGGGGGTCTCACCTACTTTGGTCACATTGTCAGAAGGGACTGTTCCCTGGAGAAGGATATCATGCTTGGTAAAGTGGAGGGTCAACAAAAAGAGGAAGGCCCTCAACAAGATGTATTGACATGGTGACTGCAACAATGGGGTCAGGTACAGCAAGGACAGTGAGGCTGGAGCAGCAGGACTGGGCAGTGTTTCATTCTGTTGTACATAGGGTCGATATGAGTTGGAGCTGACTTAATAGCACCTAACAACAACAGCAACAGTCTCTGGAGAGGGACATCATGCTTGGTAAAATAGAGTGTCAGAGAAAAAGGGGAAGATAATTCAGACACAATTAATATCCATAGGATAGAAGAGTGGAGTTGGAAAGTCATCATTTTGCAACTATCACAGTAAAGATTTATTTAGGTAAGAATCATCAGTAGGTGCTATATATAGGAAGAAGAGTATGATAAAAGCAGAATATTTATATGTTCTTTCTATGACTGCCCACAGATTGCTCTTTAGTTGCAGTAAGAAATACTAACTAATGACTCAACTTCTAAATGGAATATGCAATCTTTGATTGAATCCTGTGTGGAGGGAAAAAATTATAAAGAATTTTATTAGGATAATCCACACAATTGGAACATGGGCTGCTTATACTAAAAATATCATTGTTGTTGTTGTTATGTGCCATTGAGTCGGACCTGACTCATAGCGACACCTCCTTGAGTTTCCAAGGTGGTATCACTATGGAAGTAGATTGCCCAACCTTCCTTCTGAGGAGTGCCTGGTGGGTTTGAACCACCAGCCTTCTGGTTAGCAGTCAAGTTCCTTAGACACTATGCTACTAGAGCTCCTATATATATATATATAAAATATCAATGTTAAACTTCCTGAAGTTGCTAACTGTACTGTGATTGGATTGAAGACTATCCTTATTCTTAAGAAAGGCACACTGAAATGTTAAGGGTTAAAGGGGCATAATACATGCGACCTACTACAAAAAGTTCAGGAGGGAAAAAAAATATATATAAACAGAGAGAAAAAGAAAAAGATATGACAAATATTGCAATGATAAAATTGGTGTATCTGTAAAGTATATTGTGCTCTGTATTATTCTTACAACTTTTCTGTGAGTTTTAAGTCATTTCAAAATAAAAGTTAAAGAAATAATACAGCAAGTATATAAAACAGGATAAAATAAGGTCAGAGAAGGTACAAACCAAATACTACTGCTGGCCACAGAATGGGAGGAATTTTGACCAGTGGAAAGGAGAAGGCAAGGAAGTCTTTCATTCAGAAAAAAATCCCAAACAATTGCAAGGGCAGAAAGATTTAGGAAGGAAAGCAAAGGCATGAGGGGAGCAAAGAGTCCTGTTTAGCCAGTCTGTGAAATTATTGAGATAAATCAGTAACAGTAATTTAAAGCTATATTGTGAAGGGCTATATTGAATGTCTGAGTACAGATTATGAATCAAGTTCAAGCAACTGTATTATAAATAATACATTTTCTCTTAATATATCATAAAAGGTAGTAAGAACTATAAACTCTATCTGTATTGAATTATGTACTCCAAAATATGTCAACTTGGCTGGACCATGATTCTCAGCGGTTTGGTAGTTAACTAATGATGTAATTTTGTAGTTAAGTAATGATGCAATCATCCTCCATGATATGATTTGCCAATCACTTGAAAGTGGGCTAGCGTGGGTTGCAGCACCCTTAATTAGGGCACTGCCCTGATCTAAGGGGAGTTTTCCTGAGGTATGGGCCTACATCATCTTTTGTCTTAAAAGAGATAAAAGGAAAGAGAGGTGAACAGAGTCAAAGACCTTCCTCTAGAGCTGACAAAGAGAGAAAGCCTTCCCGTAGAGCTGAATTCAGACTTCTAGCCCCCCTACACTGGGAGAGAATAAATTTTTGTTTGTTAAAGCCATCCACTTGTGGTATTTCTGTTACATTAGCACTAGATAACTCAGATAAATGCCAAAACCAAATGTGTTGCCATTGAATTGATTTCAACTCATAGTAAGAACATCTCAGAGCAGAACCACTCCATAGGATTTTTTTTAGCTATAATCCTTTATGGAAGGTGGTCTGGTGGTGCAGTGCCCAGTTCAAATCCACCAGCTGCTCCACAGAAGGAAGATGAGGCAATTTACTTCAATAAAGATTTACCACCTTAGAAGCTCAGTGGGGATTGCTATGAGTTGGAATCAACTTGATGGCTGTAGGTTTTGTTTTTGTTTTTTCAGTCTTTTGTGGAAATAGCTCACCATGTTGCTTTCCTCCATGGTACTGCTGGGTGAGTTTGAACCAACTGACCTTTTCAGGTTAGTAACTAACTAAGTCACTATCAGTAGATGAATGCAAACTGTTTATATTACCCAAGGACCTATAGGGACCATAGGAGAATTTTTTTTTTTTTTTTTTTTTAAGAATGGTTTCAGCTGAGGAATAGAGTATTTCTAAATCTAAATGAAAAACCAATCAAGCAAAAAAAATTCTTTACTTAAAAACTCTAATGATGCACAAGGCAAAAAGAAAAAGACAAATTTTACAGTGGACTGTAGATCCAATTCAGAAGCCTTCAAAACTTTTATTTTATATTACTATTTGTTAAATTTCTGGAAACTTATTTGAAAGAAGTTCTGTGATTTCTGATCATTGGCAACTCTTTTCTTTCCTCAAGGCACTTCAGCTGGTGTGATCAATCCTTTATTCAGCTTTCAAATGAAAAACTGATTCTCATCTCAAGGCTTCCCTCTTTTAGCTGAGAGCTAATTTGCAGTATGCCAAATACCCTGGGCAGCCAGCTGTGCTCACTCCTTTACATTCTAGGGGAAGGACCCATCCTGGCTATCCACTGTGGGAACCATCAATTGACCCAGGAGATAGTATTTTACAAAATCAAAGCAGCTGTGAGGTAAAGAAACTGATGCTGGCACAGAGGCCAGGAGGCTGAGGCCCCCGAGAAGGAGGTAATTGGAAGCTTTGATTTCAATGGGCTGAAGTGGGTAAAAGCCAGATTCCGAAACCAAATCAAACCCACTGCTTTAGAGTCCATTCTGAGTCATAGCGACCCGATAAGACAGAGTAAAACTGCCTCATAAGGCTTCCAAGGCTGTAATCTTTATGGATGCAGACTGCCACATCTTTCTCCGGTGGAGCGGCTGGTGGGTTCAAACCGTCGACATTTTGGTTAGTATCTAAGCACTTCACACAAGGGCTCCTTAAAAGCCAGATTAGAGGAGATCAAAGAGAGAATTGCAAGAAAGAAATTTAGGGGCATAGGTGTGAACTTTTGGCCCAGCAGTATTACTTACCCAAAAGAACAAGGGTAAGAGAAGTAATCTAAAGCTGAAGGTGTCAACAGGGATTCTAGCACTCTCCTAGGACGTGACTTCGAGTCAGGTAACACGAGAGTAGGGAAAATGGCAGTATGATCAGATGAGAGGGTTGAATATAAAAGTTACAAGAAAAGCTGCCGATTATGAAGCAGAGTCGGGAAAATTGGACCCAGAGAACTTGGATCCAACAGAGTGTAATAAGAAGGGCATTTAAATCCATATGTCA
The DNA here is from genome assembly GCF_000298275.1 of Orycteropus afer afer. Taxonomy (NCBI): domain Eukaryota; kingdom Metazoa; phylum Chordata; class Mammalia; order Tubulidentata; family Orycteropodidae; genus Orycteropus; species Orycteropus afer. The sequence goes on along the minus strand of NW_006921725.1, from coordinate 5,648,436 downwards.
GAGTGGTTAATGGATTAGAAGCTGTGAAAAGTACAAGTGGGGCAAGGATAAAAGAGAAATGAGTGTTACTAAAGAAACAGGAACAGAGAGAGGCTTCCAGGAAGAAATAGTTTATGTTAAAAGCAGTGGTTCAGCCAACAAAAAGGGCTCAGCATAATGTTCTTTTACAGATGCCTGTAAGGTTTGTTATTAAAAAAGTTTTAATCATAAAATATGTGCTCCATAAAGAGACTATGTTTAATATACTTGTGAAATATAAAACATATTAGTAAAATGTGTTCTCACCAAACAATCACCCTACCTAAGAACTAGAACATTGCCTACCACATAACAGAACAGCCTAAGCTGCTTCCTCTGATTCCCTGCACAGAAGTCATAGAAATTTGTACATTTAGAACTTACCCTTTTCTGACTTTCCTTTTAAAAAATGCTTTTCACATATGTCTATATTCATAAGCATGATAGTGTTTAAGTTTGTTTCTCTTTGAACTTTATAAATATGGTGAAACAATACTAGTTCATGTAGTTTTATATGCTTTTATTTCCCACTAATGTTTACATTTCTAAGATTCATACATATTGTTTTGTAGCTTTAGCTCATTCCTGCTCATTGCTGAGTGATGTTCTATCATTGAGAAATTCTCTTGTCATTGTTTCCATTTCCCTGGTGTCAGGAGCAAAGCTGCAACAAACATCCTTTTGCATGTCCCCTTGCACATATGTGCAAGAGTTTCTCAGGACAGTAGGAATGATAGTGTGAAATTGTGTGAAATTGGTTGCTAAAGTGACTGCATTGTTTTACACTTCTGTGAAAATATTTAAATAGGTGAATTTGTGGTTTTCTATATTCAAATTTCAAAACAGTCTAGGTCCATGAAAAGAGTCGAATTCTTTGGACAATTTGACCCTTAACTACACCCTCTCTCCTAACCCACTGCCATCAAGTAGATTCCAACTCAGCAAACCCATAGGGCAGAATAGTACCGCCCCATAGGGTTTCCAAAGCTGTAAATATTTACAGAAGCAGATTGCCTCATCTTTCTCCCATGGAGCATCTGGAGGATTCGAACCTCAGACCTTTTGGTTAGCAGCCAAATGCTTTAACCACCGCATCACCAAAGCTCCTTCTTTCTCCCTCAAGGACTCCATATTTACCCTCAGATTATTCAGAGGCTGGAATAAGTAGAGAAGTGAGACATGCTTTATAAAGAGCTT
>NW_006921725.1:5638373-5644041 GCF_000298275.1 Orycteropus afer afer | reverse complement strand
AAAGGTGCGCGGTAATGTACCAAACAGTGTTTCTTTGCTATTCATAAGGTTTTCCCTGGCCAATTCTTTCAGAAGTGGACGGCCTCTTCCTTCTTCTTAGTCTGTCTCAGTCCATAAGCTGGGCTGTTACCTGTGCACCAGGTGCATTTTGCTGGGTTTTAAACACCAGAGGCTCAGCGTCAAAACTCAAGTCTACATTTCACCACAGTAGGACAAACAGACAGACAAGTTTGTCTTGCTGTTGGGGACTTCTCATATCACCCCCACCTGGGTCCCTGTGGCTGACTGTTCCTGTCTGGCTTCCTGGCTTTTAATCCCCTTTCTCCTGCTCTTCTGGCCTGCTGCTTTGGGCGTCCCTGAGTTGTCTCTCCTCACCTGTATCCCTGGGGCTTACAGCTAACTAAAACAACAAAAAATAATAATGGAAAACCAGGCCCCATTCACATCTTAACAACTAATTCAGAGTCTGGAAAGTAGAGATGTATGTTGTTGTTGTTGTTATATGCCGTCAAGTCGGACTCGACTCATAGCGACCCCTCCTTGGGTTGCCGAGGCAGTATCACTATGGAAGTAGATTGCCTAACCTTCCTTTTGAGGAGTGGTTGGTGGGTTTGAATTGCCAGCCTTCTGGTTAGCAGTCAAGTGCCTTAGGCACTATGCTACCAGAGCTCTATAGAGAAGTATATAAATAGGCAATTTCAGAGAGTGCTAAGACAGAACCAGTATAGAATGCGATGAAAGCACACAGAAGGAGTACCTACCTATTCATAGCACTGAGAATTAAAAAGGCATGCTGTTGTTGCTGTTAGGTGCCATCAAGTTGACTCTGACTCATACTGACCTTATATACAACAGCAGGTTTTCCTAGTGCAATATGACTTCTGATTTCTTGCCTGCTGCTTCCATTGATGTTGATTGTGGATCGGAGTAATGTGAAATCTGCGAAAACTTCAATCTTTTCTCCATTTATTGTGATGTTGCTTATTTGTCCAATTGTGAGGATTTGTTTTCTTTATTTTGAGATATAATCCATACTGAAGATTGTAGTCTTTGGTCTTCATCAGCAAGTACTTCAAGTCATCTTCATTGTCAGCAAGCAAAGTTGTATCATCTGTATCTTACAAGTTGTTGATGAGTCTTCTTCCAATCCTGATGCCACGTTCTTCTTCATATAGTCCAGCTTCTCAGATTATTTACTCAGCATACAGATTGAGTAAGTGTGGTGAAAGAATACAACCACAATGTACAGCCTTCCTGATTTTAAATCATGCAATATCCCCTTGCTCTGTTTGAATGACAGTCTATTTACAGGTTCTTCATAAGTAGAATTAAGTGTTCTGGAATTCCTATTATTTGCAATGTTATTCATAATTTGTTATGATCCACACACTGAAATGCCTTTGCATAGTCAATAAGATACAAGTAGACATGTTTCTGGTATTCTTTGCTTTCAGCCAAGATCCATCTGACATCAGCAATGATATCCTTCATTACACATCCTCTTCTGAATCCAGCTTGCATTTCTAGAAGTTTCCTGTCAATATACTGCTGCAACTGTTTTTGAATTATATTCAGAAAAATTTTGCTTGCATATGATATTAAGGATATAATTCCATAATTTCTACATTCTGTGGGATCACCTTTCTTTGGAATGGGCACAAGTATGGATCTCTTCCAGTCAGTTGGCCAGGTAGCTGTCTTCCAAATTTCTTGGCATAGATAAGTAAGCGCCTCCAGTGCTGCATGTTTGTTGAAATATCTCAATGGGTATTCCATCAATCCTGGAGCCTTGTTTTTTGCCAATTCCTTCAGTGCAGCTTGGACTTCTTCCTTCCATATAATTGGTTCTTGATCATATGTTACCTCCTGAAATAGCTGAACATCAATAAATTCTTTTTTTCTACAGTGACTCTGTGTGCTCTTTCTATTTTCTTTTGATGCTTCATGCATCACTCAATATTTTGCCAGTAGAATCCTTCAATATTGCAACTTGAGGCTTGAATATTTTCTTCAGTTCTTTCAGCTTGAGAAAAACTGAGCATGTTCTTTCCTTTTGGTTTTCTAACAATAGGTGTTTGCACATTTCATTATAATCTTTTCCTTTGTCTTCAAGAGCCATAACATAATTTAACCATTATGGTGACTACAATATACAGGCATAGTTAGACAGGAGTACATATATGTATGGGTTGATATATGGCATTGTATCTAATAAATATTTGAATTGCCCATTGGAATGCCCATTGGAATTTGTATTAAGCCCATCTCCCTGGAGTAATACTTTATGAAACTTTTCACATGTACAAAGATACTCTTTGAAGCAGCATCTTTGGCTATCCATAGGAAGCAAATGCAACCTTCACGATGGAAGTGACGAGTAATATGGACCCTAGATCCTCTAGCTTAGGCCAAAGTTATATCTGAATTTACCACATGAACACTTCTCTTGATCTCTTTCAGGAAGGTATCAAAGAAGCCATAGAAGTGAATCTTTTCTTGATTTTGTCATGAGCCTAACTCAAACTGATAGTCTAGAAAGAGAGCAGAGAGAGTTTTCTTCATTCCATCCCAGTGATGGGGCAAGTTAAAGCCCTCCTGGCTGAATGATTTCTATCCACTTGGAAGTTTCAGGATGTCATTCACATAAGGAGCTCTGGTGGTATAGTGGTTAAAGCATTTGCATACTAACCAGAAGCTTTGCCAAATCATACAGATATTTCTAAATGATATGTTTCTGGAAATAATAAGCATTTACCTCTTGGGAGTGGCAGTTTCTTAGCCTACTTTTTCATTGCTGCATATTTGTTAACAAGTATTCTTATTAAGAATGCAAGATATTCCCTTTGCACAATTTATGTTCTATAGCTACTCTTCATAATCTGGTCTTTGCAGTCTGTAATAAGTGTCTTTACAGGAATATATGCCTATAAAAATAGGCTAAAATTTAATACACAGAAACAGTGAGCTTCAGACTAGCTACCAGGAAGATTTATTTTAGCAATATAGTTCTATGTGAGGCTACTGCTTGGTATTTTTTATCCAGCTTACAACTTTTTATCTCCTTATGTTGACCAGAGTTAGTCCAAAGATGGGATTCATTATTAGAAACCCTTAAGTGTCAATAAACAACCCTAGTCTTGCACAAGGCTCTAGTCCCATACATTCATAGCAGTATGGCACACTGTCCCAACAACCTAACAGTTACTCAATCTCTACTTTACCAACTACTTCTGTCCATTTGTCTCCCCTCTCCCAGTCACATAGAAATCACAGTGCTTGCAATGGTACCACAGAGGTAGGGACTCGGGGTGGGGAACAGAGTTGAGAACATGGACATTAAATGAAAATGCACTAATATTTAGAACCCTCAGTGCTCTCTCCTGCCTTACTTCTAGAATTCTAGTAGCCAGTTGAATGATGCCTCTTTAGCAGCCTTACTCATTCCCAGCAGGGAATTAGAGAATTTTTGGAGAAACATAATGTTCCCAGAGAAAAGATCTCCAGATACTCATCTTTGATCCTTCACCAAAAGCCTTGTTTATTTCAAGATTGTTGTAGTTTCCTAGTACTGCTGTGGCAGAAATACCACAAGTTAAAGAACAGAAATTTATTTTCTCACCGTTTAGAAGGCTAGGTGTCTGAATTCAGGGCATTGGCTCTAGGGAAAAGCTCCTTTTCTGTCAGCTCTGGGAGGGGGGCAGGGGAAGATCCTTTTCTCTTTCAGTTTCTGTAGCCCCTGTTTTTGTTGGTTATTGCTGATCTTCATGTGGCATCTATCTTTCCACTTGTGTTTGTTTGACTCTATGTCTATGTTGCTCTTTTTTATAACTCAAGTGATTAGGTTTAGGACACAACCTACACTGATATGGCATCATTAATGCATCAAAGAAAACCTAATTTCCAAACACGATTACAATAAGATGTATAGGCTTTAAGATTCCAATGAATATTTTTTGGGGGGGCACAATTCAATCTATAATAAGGACTATCTTCCAGAGTAGATCATAACTAGACAGATTATCTCCCTGTACACCACACTACCACTGGTGGGCAAGTCATGTTTATGAATACTGAGCTTCTAATCAGTAACTTTGGAATTGCCAGCCTTATATGTGAATGTATAGACAAGGATTACTATATATTTGAGGAAATCATGCAATGTGAAAGAGAAAAACAAAGAAAATGACCCATAAAAATAGATATAATGCAGAATAAAACAAATAAATAGAAATCAGTATTTAATACCTTGAGAGCAGTAAGAGATACTGCATCTATGAAACAAGCACAAGGTGCTATAAAACATAAATAATCAGGAATTAGAGTCCTTAAAATTAGAAATATGGTAGTAAAAACAAACAATTCAATAAAAGGATAAAGTTGAGGAACTCTTTCAAAAAGTAGAACATAAAAGAGAGAATGGAGAATGGGAAAGGATATTAGAGGATCGATCTAAAAGTCCAACATCCATCTGTAGGGGAGAAATTAACAATGAAAACAAAGAAAAGTATACACATAAAGATTTTCTAGACGTTCAATTATTTTCCCCAAAAAATGGACTCCTTTCTTGGGAAACTGCTGGAAGATGTGCTTAAGCAAACTGGGGAGTAAATATCAAAAGAAGAAAACCAAGAAATGGATATTCATTCAACACAGAAGAGGAAAGAAGAGGAAGCCCTAAGAAAGTCTTAGAAAGGAGCTGATTGTTTGATATAGTTAAACATCTGGAAACATGTTACCAAAATAGATAAATAAAAGAACCTCACGGTTGTCGAGTTGATTCCGATTCACATCAATCCCCATTGGGTTTCCAAGGCTATAAATCTTTATGAAAGCAGACTATGTCATCTGTCTTCCATGGAGTAGCTAGTGAGTTTGAAGCACTGACCTTTTCATTAGTAGCCAAATTCCTTAACCACTACACCACCAGTTAGAGAGAGTTAAATAGAAAAAAAGAAGCCATTATTGATTTTAGAAAAAATATTGTACAAGAAAGGAAATGCAATCATGGCACACTTCTTGGTTCAATGGGTCATGGAGAAAATTGAGTAATGTATATAAATAGCCTCAAAAGTGATCAAATCACACACACACACACACATGTGGCTATGATGTTATAAACTAAAGATTGTGATACAACAATATCGGGAAGAAGAGAGGAGAAGTAAGGATGATAAGAGATAATGATTGAGAGTTGAATCTCAGACAATACTGTAAGATGTCTAAAATTGATGAATCAGAAAGTAGCAGCATAAGCATATTATTTAAAAATATAGAGTTACATATAAAAAAAAAAAAAACACATCAAAGAGTGGAAAGAGTTGGAAGCTAAGGACTGGGTTTAAGAGGATGAAAAGTATTGGGGAAGGGGCTGCTCCCGTCAACATAAGATTTATGGCCTACTTCATGTTTAAACTATGTGTATGTATTCCATTGATAGATTAAAAAAAATAACTTATAACATTACAATGGGAGTTCTTTGATATAAATTGCTGTTGTTGTTGTTGTTGTTGTTAAGTGCCGTCGAGTCGTTTCCGACTCATAGTGACCCCATGCACAGCAGAACAAAACACTGCCTGATCCCACGCCAGCCCCACAATCCCTGCTATACTTGATCCCATCACCACAGCCACCGTATCAATCCATCTTGTTGACGGCCTCCCCCTCTTTC
>NW_006921725.1:5626319-5638003 GCF_000298275.1 Orycteropus afer afer | reverse complement strand
TGTTGGCATAGATTGTAGAACCAAGCAACGTGAATTCTTTGACAACCTCAATCTTCTCTCCATTTATTGTGATGCTGCTCATTGGTTCAGTTGCGGGGATTTTTGTTTTCTTGATATTGAGACGTAATCCATACTGCAGACTGTATTCTTCAACCTTCATCAGTAGGTGCCTTAAGTCATCCTCACATTCAGCAAGCAAAGTTGTATCGTCTGCATATCTCAGGTTGTTAATGATTCTTCCTCCAATCCTGATACCACATTTTTCTTCATACAGTCCAGCTTCTCGGATAAATTGCTGTGCATAGGTCTAATTATTTCCTTAGAATTGATCACTAAAAATGGAATTATTGAGTCAAAGGCTTTGATCACTTTTGAGGCTATATATATACATTACTCAATTTTCTCCATGACCCACTGGCAATGTAGAGAGTGCCTATTTCCTCACATATTCATCAGCATGTGCTATCCCATTTAAAAAAAAAGAAGAAGAAGAACTTTGCCTGTCTGATGAAAAAACTTTTGTTACTCTTTTTTAAACTGGCTTTTCAAACTTATTTAAGTTCCATTTTATTTTTTGGTAGTACCTTATACAAATAATATACTAACACATCAAATGGCCAGACTTCGTCTCACCTATTTTGGTCATGTTGTAAGAAGGGACCATTGCCTGGAGAAGGATGTCATGCTTGGTAGGGTGGAGGGTTGACGAAAGAGGGGGAGGCCTTCAACGAGATGGATTGACACGGTGGCTGCGATGATTGGCTCAAGTATAGCAGGGATTGTGGGGCAGGCGCGGGATCAGGCAGTGTTTTGTTCTGCTGTGCATGGGGTCGCTATGAGTCGGAAACGAGTCGAAGGCACTTAATAACAACAAACCATCAATAGTAAATGATTCACGACTTACAGAAGTAAAAAGATTAAAACATGAAAGTAAACTTTCAACTTCATACTATTCTCTAATCCCTTACCCAGGAGTGATCAGGATTAACAGGTTATAGTTCATACACATATATATTACGTACACAAACACACATACACACACACAAATATTATTTTTACCTAAATAGAATCATACAGCCCATGTGTTTTGCAAATTGCTTTCTACTATTAAGAGTGCCTCTTGGGTCTTAAAAGCTTGTAAACAGCCATCCAAGTTGCAACAATTGGTCTTTGTTTGTCTGGAGCAGCAGAGAGAAAGAAGAGCCAGGTGGTGAAGGAACTAGACTCCAGTCATTGCCTCCATTAGTTAACAACTTTCTCCTTTGCCACCAGGCCAGAAGAATTGGATGGTGTCTGGTCACCATTATTAAAAGTTTTTGATCAAAGATTCTATAACAAAATCCTGATCAAAAGAGGGACACTGGAAAATAGTTTTAATTCACCTGAGCCAGATTTCTGGGGTCCATGGCATTGGGGTAACCTACCTAGGCCATTTTCCCTTAGATATCTTTTTAAACTGTATGTCTTGAAAAATTAGTATCCTTAAAGTCACCTTTATGTCAAACAATTGTCTAGATAAACTAGTGAACACCAATTTGCTTTAGGCATTAGACTCTTGAAAAATTATCAACGTGTAGTCAGTTTTGAGGAACAGTCACTCAAAGGTCAGACTAGAAGCTGTGTTTTAGGATAAATTGTTATTACATAAACACCATTCTGGCCACATTCCCATGCCAATACTGATAAGATGTGGTATAAGAATTTTGGAAGTCCTTTCCATCTTCAGAACATTTTTGACTCCCCAGTCAAAATGTAGGAGCTCTGGTGGTGTAGTGCCTAAGGCATTTGACTGCTAACCAGAAGGCTGGCAGTTAAAACCCACCAGCCACTCCTCAGAAGGAAGGTTGGGCATCTACTTCCATGGTGATACTGCCTCGGAGACCCAAGGAGGGGCCGCTATGAGTCGGGGCCGACTCGACAGCAGTGAATTTGGTTTTCTTGGTTTTAGTCAAACTGTTACCCTGATTTGCAAATCATATATTAAATAAACTTCAATCAAATTCTTAAAAAAAAAACCACACACACACACACACAAAAAAAAAGGGGCCTCTTGGAGATCTTCTCATGTCAAACCTTTTAAATAATATTTGCTATTATGCATTTTAAACCAGGTATTCTAGCCATCCCACTGAGGTGGCATGGACTCCCAACCAAAATTTGGCTGTGATGACACTACATACCCATCAAGAAGGTATGAAAATGTTTATAACTCACATAATGAGATTTCCTGTGGTGAACAAGGCAGGCTCCCAAGCTGGTCTGAAAATGGCTTGAGAAAGCAGGGAAAGGAAACTGACTTGGGTCTTTATGGTGGTAAAGGGGTGGGGCCAGGATGAGGGTTCCTGCACAAGGATGGGGGCTTCTGGAGGCAAGGGAGGGAGCATCAAGACTCTTTTATCAGCTTGCCCAGATGTGGGGCAGGGAGGAAGGGGAACTGGAGGGGTTTGAAAGTTGTCAGCAGTCAAATATCAAAAATGGAGATAGACCCTTTACTACCCATTTTTTGCTATTCAGTAACACAAATCGCTTTTACTCTTGGAAAATAATCTTTACAACTTCAAAAAAGCAGATAGAGCTAAGTGACATGCTTTGGTAATGGATTTGTGTTTATTGTTGGTTTAGTAGGCTCCAGTGCATGATGGCCACACTCCTAATGTCAAATGAATGGTGGTAACAAGCCACCCTCAAGCACACAGCAGCACACAGCACCTTTCAGAGTCTCCATCTGGAGCGATAGATGCCCTCTTGCTCTGCCGGCTCTGGTCTCATTGTATTACTTTGTGCAAACCAACCCTCCTTGTTCTTGAGAGCCCATGTTGCCAGCCTGGTTTTGTCCCAGCTTTCTAATGTGACCCTGTGTTGCTTCAGGCCAGTTTCTCATATGTCTCTGAAGGGCTTTCTCTGTCTCTTTTATAAAAGTGAGTTATATTCTGCTTTGTTCCTGGTAGGAGGACTCATCTTTGGTCTTTTCTCTCAGATCTCCATAGGCAGAGAGATTAAAGGTGGAAGAAGGCCTAATAGTTTGTCCAATCTCAGAACAGCAGGATTGACTATTGTCTAATCTGCAAGTATGAAGGGCTAAGTTGGGATAACCAGAAAGCAGGCTCACTGAGGTGTAATCATTGAATATTGTGTAAAACTTTGAAAATGGCCTGTTGATAGTACATAATAACAGAACAATTATTCTCTCACTTGCAAAGAATTCTAATTAACACAGAAATGTAAAAGAAAAGCTTGAGTTGAGAACAGAAGGTCTAAGGCAACAAGAGCATGGCTCTCCCTGAAGCACTTATAGCACTAGGAAGTGTTTAGACCCAATTTGACATTTGAGATCAAGCAGATTAAAGCCACAGTTTTTTCTACCTGGCATAATCCTAGCCAGTGGAAGCCACAGTTAATAATTATGTCCCTCAGCCTAGAGTGGGTTCCACAATAGAGTCTCTTCTATCCTGGCAAACCAAAGGCACATTGTGGCCAACACTTACAAAGCTGCCAGACAAAGGTTTAGCCTGCTCTGGCTGAAAATATCTTCAGCGTGACAGGCACTGTTTTTCCCTTGCCTTACACCATTTTCCAATCACCTTTTGTCTCTGCATCACTAATCTCTCAATTCCACTTGTGATCTTCATATTTGAGGGTAACTTGGCACTTGGAAGTTTGTGGGCATAAGGAGTGAAAATAGAGAGTTTTTATTGTTGTAAAAGTTTAAATATATCAGCCAAAGTGCCAAGGTGGGACTTGTCAGGCCTTGTTCAAACATTTGAAAATATGAATTGCTGACAAACTGAAAGGTAAGGATTTGTTCACTCAATAATGGGAATAATGTAAGGTCAAGATGCAAGAACTTATAATCCAAACTAAACCAATAAATTAATACAGAGCACTTATTCTTAGAAGAAATACAACCAGAATGCACCTTAGAAGCAAGGATGGTGAGACTTTGGCATGCCTACTTGGACATGTCATCAGGAAAGACCAAGGGCTAGAAAAAGACATCATGCTTGGTAAAACAGAGGGTCAGCAAAGATGAATGAAACCCTAAATGAGATGGATTGATACGATAGCCACAACAATGGACTCAAACATTCTAACAATCATGAAGATGGCACAGATCTGGGTGAAGTTTTGTTCTGTTATACGTAAGGTAAACATGAGTTGAAGCCAACTGAATGGCAACAAATAACAAGAAGAACAACACCGCCTAGAGTGCTGTGCTGTTTTAGGCTGGGTTCTTTAGAGAAGCAAAACCAGTGGAGCTTAGAGAGAGAGAGAAAGAGAGAGAGAGAGAACGAGAAACAGAAAGTGAGAGAGAGAGGGAAATTTATCTCAAGGAAATGACTCATTAAATTTAGAGGCTGTCAAGTCCCAAGTCCATGGGTTAGACATCCAAGCTAGAGGCTCCTCCAGATTCACATGGCTGCTGGACTGACAAAGCCAAGATTGGCAGGTGATATAGCAGGCTGCTGGCTTGGGAGGCTGATAATCCAAGACTGACAGGTAGAATGGCAGACTGTTGGCTCACATACAACAAATCCCAGTATCAGCAGACAATACGGCAGGCCAAGGATTCAAGTGCAGATGATAATAAGCCAGATGCAGGATCTCAAGCAAAAAGTCAGAGAACTTTTCCAGATATATTGGAAGCATGCCACACCCTGAAGGAAATTCCCTTTCAACTGATTAACTGCTCTAGCAGATGTCACCATGGAGCTGATTACATTATAACAAATGTCATCTTGGTGGATAACTACATCATAACTGCTAAACCACTTAGAATCATGGCCCAACCAAGTTGACACACAGTGTTAACATGTGCTGTTTCTTAAGGGTCATTCAAAGTAATATTGATAAAATAACAGAAAACATTCCCTGAAGAAGGGGTGTAAGGCAGACTTTTCACCATTGACTCATTGTTATCAAACCACTAGCAATGACTTTGATTTGTCATTTGTAAATGATTGTTGTTGTTGTTAGGTGCCCATGAGTCAGTTTTGACTCAGAGAGACCCTGTATATAACAGAAGGAAACACTACCTGCTTCTGAACAATCCTCACAATCACTGCTATGTTTGAGCCCATCATTGTACCCACTGTATCCATGTATCTCATTGAGGGTCTTCTTTTTCTTTCTATCTTTCTTCCTGTCTCTCTCTGTCCCTTTCTCTTTCTTTCTTTCTTAAATTTTATTTTGTTCTTGTTGAAAATATCCACAGCAAAACATACACCAATTCAACCATGTCTACATGCACAATTCAGTGACCTTGATTACATTCTTTGAGTGTGCAACCATTCTCACCCTCCTTTTTTGACTTATTCCTTCCACATTGACATAAACTCACTGCTCTTTAAGTTTCACATCTAATCTTTTGAGTTGCTATTGTCACTGTAAGAAGCTCTGGTGACGCAGTACCTGAGGGCTTTGACTGCTAATCAGAAAGTTGGTGGTTCAAACCCACTAGCCACCCTGAGGAGGGAAGATGGGGCAATCTGGTTCCATAAAGATTTGCTGCCTCAGAAAATGCAATAGGGGTCAGAATTGAATAATCGTAAATATGAGTCGGAATTATAATTCTTAAAGGAGCCTGATGCTAATGGCAGAATTTTTTACTACTTAAGCCAATCTATTGTTTGGTTATAGGAAGACTACAAGGGATAATTTTTAGTTTTAAATTTTAAAGATTAACTCAGAGCAATAATTTAAGGGATAATCCAGATTTCTTGGTTCCAGAAAGTCTGGAGTCCATGAAAATTTGAAAATCAGTATTGCATTTTCCCCCTGCAATTGGGACTCTTCTCAAGAATCTTTGTTCAAAATGTTCAGTAATGGTAACTGAGCACTATCAAGTATTTCTTGTCTCATAGTAAAGAAGGCAGCTGTTCATGGAGGCAGTTAGCTAAACATTCCATAACTTCCTCCCATTCCTGACTTAGTGTTGAAGCTGTGAATCTGGGTCCAGGTTCTTTTTGGGTGGCTCACAGAATCATAGACTCAGGTTGAGGCAAGGAAAGAAGCTTTATTGGGAAGGCCAACACAAAGGAACACACGGGATTGCTGTAGGCAAGGGAGTTCAATGGGTCCCAGGTTACTTTCACTTTTAAACTTGTAGCAAATGGGGAATTTATGATTATTCATAAGATTTCTGGGGAAGGGTCATAATTATGGATTAAAGGGCAGGATTGTAGCTTGGCATGGAAGTGGCTGACAGACCCCTCACTTCTGAGATGAGTTTGTGTAACACAAATGACATTGTTCCAGTGGTTTTTAGTTCCTTGACATGAGTCCTAATGTTCTAGGTCAGCAAAAATGTAAAATTGTTTTCTTTGCACATGTGGGTCTTGGTCAGACTGGATCTGTCTGGTCCCTGTCAGGTTGGCCTTCTTGCATTAACTTGGGGGCAGGTGCCAAGGAAATGCTGGAATTAAATTAAAAAATAATTATTAGCCTATTCACAAAGGAGAAATTTCAATGTTTGGCTAAAGCAATTTGTCACTGTCAGCTCAAAGCTTTCCAGTGGCCATCTCAGTATTCCTCTTTTTCACTGACCCTCTACTTTACCAAACATGATATCATTCTCCAGAGAATGGTCCCTCCTGATAATTTGTCCAAAGTAAGTGAGACGAAGTCTTATCATCCTCACTTCCAAGGAACATTCTGTTGTTGTTGTTAGGTGCCATCGAGTTGTCTCCAACATAGTGACCCTATGCACAGCAGAAAGAAACACTGCCTGGTCCCGTGCCAGTTCTGTGATCCTTGCTGTACTTGAGCCCATCACCACAGCCACCACGTCAATCCATCTCATTGAAGGCCTTCTCCTCTTTTGTCGACCCTCTACCTTACCAAGCATGACATCCTTCTCCAGGGAATGGTCCCTTCTGACAATATGACCAAAGTAGGTGAGACGAAGTCTGGCCATTCTCACTTCCAAGGAGCATTCTGGCTGCACTTCCTCCAGGACAGATCTGTTAGTTCTTTTAGCAATCATGGTACTTTCAGCATTCTTTGCCAGCATCACAACTCAAAAGCATCAATTCTTCTTTAGTCTTTCTTATTCATTGTCCAGCTCTCACATCCATATGAGGCGATTGAAAATATCAAGGCTTGTGTCAAGCACACCTTAGTCCTCCTCAAGGAGACATCTTTGCTCCTTAGCACTTGAAAGGGGTCCTTTGCAGCTGACTTGCCCAGTGCTATAGGTCCTCCGATGTCCTGACTGCTGCTTCCATTGGTGTAGATTGTAGAACTAAGCAATGTGAAGTCTTTGATAACTTCAATCTTCTCTCCATTTATCATGATGTTGCTTATAGGTCCAGTTGTGAGGATTTTTGTCTTCTTTATATTGAGATGTAATCCATAGTGCAGACTGTATTCTTCAATCTTCATCAGTAAGTGCTTCAAGTCATCCTCAGTTTCAGCAAGCAAAGTTGTGTCATCAGCATATGGCAGGTTATTAATGATTCCTCCTCCAATCTTGATGCCACGTTCTTCTTCATATAGTCCAGCTTCTTGGATTATTTGCTTAGCATATAGATTGAATAAGTATGGTGAAAGGATATAACCCTGAGACACTCCCTCCTTGATTTTAAACCATGCGGTGTCCCCTTGTTCTGTTTGAATGCCAGCCTCCTGGTCTTTGTATAGGTTTCTCGTGAGTACAATTAAGTGTTCTAGAATTTCCATTCTTCTCAATGTTATCCACAGTTTGTTATGATCCACACAATCAAATGGTTTTGCATAGTCATTAAAACACAAGTAAACATCTTTCTGGTATTCTTTGCTTTGAGTCGAGATCCGTCTGACATCCTCAATGATATCTCTTGTTTCACATTGTCTTCTGAATCCAGTTTGCACCTCTGGAAGTTCTCTGTCAATATACTGCTTTAACCATTTTTGAATTATCTTCAGTAAGATTTTATTTGTGTGTGATATTAATGATACTCTTTGATAATTTCCACATTCTGCAGGATTACCTTTCTTTGGAATGGGTAAAAATATGGATCTCTTCCAGTCAGTTGGCCAGGTAGCTGTCTTGCAAATCTCTTGGTATAACCAAATGAGTGCCTCCAGTGGGACATCCGTTTGTTGAAACATCTCAATGGATATTCCGTCAATTCCTGGAGCCTTGTTCTTGGCCAATTCCTTCATTGCAGCTTCATCTTCTTTCAATACCATTGGTTCCTGATCATATGCCACCTCCTGAAATGGATGAAGATTGACCAATTCTTTTTGGTACAGTGACTCTGTATATTCCTTTCATTTTCTTTTGATGGTTCCTGCATCATTCAATATTTTGCCCATGGAATCTTTCAATATTGCAACTGGAAGCTTAAATTTTTTCCTCAGTTCTTTGAACTTGAGAAATGTTGAGCATGTTCTTCCCTTTTGTTTTCTAACTCCGGGTCTTTGCACATTTCATTATAGTAATTGGCTTTGTCTGCTCAAGCTGCTCTTTGAAATCTTCTGTTCAGCTCTTTTATCCTGTCATTGCTTCCATTTGCTTTAGCTACTCTTCACTGAAGGGCAAGTTTCAGAGTCTCTTCTGACATCCATTTTGGTCTTTTCTTCTTTTCTCATCTTTTTAAAGACCTCTTGCTTTCTTCACAGATGATGTTATTGGTGTCATCTCACAATTCCTCAAGTTTTTGGTCATTAGTATTCAGTGTATCAAATCTGTTCCTTTGATGGTCTCTAAATTCAGGAGGGATATATTCAATGTCATATTGTGGCTCTCATGGACTTGTCTTAATTGGCTTCAACTTCAAGTTGAACTTGCATATGAGCAGTTGTTGGTCTGTACCACAATCACCTCCTGGCCTTGTTTTGGCTGAAAATATTGAGTTTTCCATTGCCTCTTGCTACAGATGTAGAGAATCTCATTCTTGTGTACTCCATCTGGTGAAGTTCACATGTATAGCCATCATTTGTGTTGTTAAAAAAAGGTATTTGCAATGAATAAGTCATTGGTCTTGCAAAATTCTATCATGCAGTCTCCAGCATTATTTCTGTCACCAAGGCCAAATTTTCCAACTACTGGTGATTCTTGCTTGTTTTCAACTTTTGCATTCCAGTCACCAGTAATAATTAACACATCTTGATTCCATGTTCTGTCAATTTCAGACTGCAGAAGTTGATAAAAATCTTTAGTTTCCTCATCTTTGGCTTGGGTGGTTGGTGCATAAATTGAATAAGAGTCTAATTAACTGGTCTTCCTTGTAGGCATATGGATATTATCCTATCACTGACAGCATTGTACTTCAGAACAGATCTTGAAACATCCTTTGTGATGATGAATGCCATACCATTCTTCTTCAAACTGTCATTCCCAGCATAGTAGATCATATGGTTGTCTGATTCAAAATGGCCCAGACCAGTCCATTTCAGCTCACTAATGCCTAGGATATTGATCTTTATGTTTTCCATTTCATTTTTGACAATTTCCAATATTCCTAGATTCATACTTTTTACATTCCATGTTCCAATTATTAATGGATGTTTGCAGCTGTTTCTCCCCAATTTGAGTCATGCCACATCAGCAAATGGAGGTCTCAAAAACATTACTTTATCCATATCAGTAAGGTTGGTTCTACTCAAATGATGCAGCTCTTTCCCAGTTGTATTTTGGGAGCCTTTTGGCTTAAGGGGCTTGTCCTACTGCACCATATCTGACGATGTTTCTGGGCTATTCATAAAGTTGCACAGTAATGTATCTGACAGTGTTTCTCTGCTATTCCCTGGCCAATTCTTTGAGAATCGTCAATCCACAGTATAGGCAATATTCTTTGCCAGCACCATAATTCAATGCCATCAGTTCTTCTCCAGTCTTCTTTATTCATTATCCAGCTTTCATATGCATATGAGGCAATTGAAGATACCATGGCTTGGGTCATCAAAAAAACCAAAACCAAACTCACTGCCAACGAGTTTGTTCCAACTCATAGCAACCCCTCCTTGGGTTTCCGTGGCAGTATCTCTAAGGAAGCAGATTGCCAAGTCTTCCTTCTGAGGAGTGGCTGGTGGGTTTGAACTGCCAGGCTTCTGGTTAGCAGTCAAATGCCTTTACTCACTCTGCCACCAGAGCTCAGGTACACCTTAATCCTCAAAGTGACATCTTTGCTTTTAAATACTTTAAAGAGTCTTTTCCAGCATATTTGCCCCATTCAATACTGTGTTTGACTTCTTGACAACTTATTCCATGGGCATTGATTGTGGATCCAAGTAAAATGAAATTCTTGACAACTCCTGTCTTTTCTGTGTTTATCATGATGTTGCTTATTGGTCCAATTGTGAGGATTTTTGTTTTCTTTATGTTGAGGTGTAATTCATACTGAAGACTGTAGTCTTTGATCTTCATCAATAAGTGCTTCAGGTCATCTTCATTTTTGGCAAGGAAAGTTATGTCATCTGCGTATAGCAGGCTGTTAATGAGTCTTCTTCCTACCTTGATGCCATGTTCTTCTTCATGGAGTCCATCCTCTTGGATTACTTGCTTATTGTGCAGAATGAATAAGTATTATAAAAGGGCATAATCCCAATGCACACTTTTTTTTATATTCTAAACAATGCAGTATCCCCTTGTTCTGTTCAAATGGCTGCCTCTTGGTGCATGGTCTACATTGAGTGCAATTAAGTGTTCTAGAACTCTCATTTTTCACAGTATTATCCATAATTTGTTATGATACACATAGTCTAATGCTTCTGCATAGCCAATAAAATGCAGATAATATCTTTCCCGTATTCTCTATTTTCAGCCAAGATTCACTTGACATGAGCAATGATATCCCTCATTTCACATTCTCTTGAGTCCAGCTTGAATTTTCAGCAATTCCCTGTCCATACATAGCTGCAATTTTTCTTAATATAATTCAGCAAAATTTTAATTGCATATTAATGGTATTATTTGATAATTTCAGCATTCCATTTAAACACCTTTCCTTGGAATGTGTATGGATACAGGTCTCTTCCAATTCATTGGTCAGGTAGCTGTCTCTCAAATTTCTTGGCATAGATGAATGAGTGCTTCCAGTATTGCATCTGTTTTTTGAAACATCTCAATTGGTATTCCATCAATTCCTAGAGATAGCTTTTTGCCTTTGGTGTAGCTTGGACTTCTTCCTTCAGTATTATCTACTCTTGATCATATGCTACCTTCTGTCAGTGATGGGATAATATCCATATTCTTACAAGGAAGACCAGTTAATACTACTGTTATTCAAATCTACTCAGCAACCACTAATGACAAAGATGAAGGAATAGATTTTTACCAACTTCTGCACTCTGGAATTGATCAAATAGCAATAAAGTACATTGAAAATTATTGATGATTAGAATATGAAAGTTGGAAACAAAGAAGGATAAGTAGTTGGAAAATAGGGCCTTGGTGACAGAAATCACACGAGGTATCTCATGATAGAATTTTGTAAGACCAATGATGTATTCATCAGTCATAGTGTTTTTGTTTTTTTTTAATTGTGATTTGGGTGAAGATTTACAGAGCAAATTCACTTTCCATACAGCAGTTCACATATACTTTGTCTCATATCATTGAACACAGGTTACCACAATGCAACAGCTCCCCTCCAACTTCCTCCCCATAGTTACCTCTTCCCAGTGTCTATCCCTCCATAAACTGCTGCCCCCTGAGCTGTCTCCCTGTGCATAAGCAGCCCTTCTTTCTCCCATGATTGTTC
>NW_006921725.1:5617172-5618944 GCF_000298275.1 Orycteropus afer afer | reverse complement strand
GGCAATCCTACTTCCGTAGTGATACTGCCTCGGAAACCCAAGGAGGGGTCGCTATGAGTCGGGGCGCCGACTCGATGGCATATAACAACAACAACCACCACTCGGGAATCTCCAAGCTGTCTGTGCTGTCAGGATTGTTCAGGATCGCTGCCAGACCACAGCTCTGTATGTCTCCTTTTTTGGTATTTTCATGCAAATTCTTCTGCTAGTTGGGGTTTTGTGCAATTCTCTATCCTTCCGTTCAAGGCCCAGGGGTCCAAGATTATCTTCTGTGTCTGTGTTAATTGGTTTTCCTTTTCTTTGTTGAAGAGGGTCTGTGCAGTCTTTCTGCCTAGTCTGTCATCTTGCTGGAACTCAATAGTGTTTTTTTCAACAACATAGTTGAAGACTGCACACGTGTCCTTTTCAGATGGAGATCACAAGAATCAAACTAAATATATCTTTGGAAAGAGACAATGGAGAAGCTGGATAGCATCCATTAGAAGAAGTTCAGGGGCTGATTGTGCAACTGATCATAAATTACTGATGCATATTCAAGTTGAAGTGGAAGAAAATGAAAACAAGTTCACAAAACTCAAAATACAGTTGTGAGCATATCCCACCTGAATTCAGAGACCCATTTCAAAAATATATTTGACACAGTGAACGCTAATGACTGAAGACCAGAAGAATTATGAGATGACGTCAATTATGAGATGACATCATGCATGAAGAAAGCAAAAGGTAATTAAAAAGACAAGAAACAAAGTCCAAAATAGCTGTCAGAAGAGACTCTGAAACATGCTCTTGAATGTAGTTTAGTGCCTAAGGCACTTGGCTGCTAACCAGAAGGCTGGTGGTTCAAACCCACCAGCCACTCCTCAGAAGGAAGACTTAGCAATCTGCTTCTATAGAGAGTCTGCCTCAGAAACCCAAGGAGGGTTTGCTATGGCTTGGGTCCAACTTGACGGCACATAAGAAGAACAACAACAACTTGAATGTATATTAGTTAAAGTGAATGGATAAATGAAATAGTGAAGTAAAAGAGCTGAAGAGAAGATTTCAAAGAGAAGCTTGAGAATTCAAACTAAAGTATTGAAACGTGCAAAGATCTTGTGTTAGAAAACTAAAAAGTTACATCTATAGCAATTCTCAAACTGAAAGGACTAAAGGAAAAATTCAAGCTTCGAGTTGCTATATTGAAGCAGTCTATGGGCAAAAAATTAAATTATACAGAAAGCATCAAAAGAATATGGAAGGAAAACATAATTACTATACCAAGAATTGTTCAATGTTCAACCATTTCAGGAGGTAGCATAAGATCAAGAATTGTAAATGATGCACTTTTTTTAAGTTACCTTTTCTAGAAGTAAGTCTTTGTAGACTTACTTTTACACTGTGTACTAATGAAGATTAGTAATTAGTGTACTAATACACTAACTTTGACAATTACTCCTAGAGATTTAAAGTCATAAATATCACCAAATATGATAATGTGTATAAATTTCAGCACTGTGTTGGGAACATGATGCACCAAAAAACAAACTAAACCTAAACTCACTGCTGTCCAGTCTGATCCTACTCAGTGACTCCTCCTTGGGTTTCTGAGGGAGCTCTGGTGGTGAAGTACCTAAGGCATTTGATTGTGAACCAGAAAGCTGGAGGTTCACACCCACCAGCCACTTTTTATCTGGAAATCTCCTAATTTCACCATCATATTTGAGGGACAATTTTGCTGGATATATAATTCTTGGTTGAAAATTTTTATCTTTCAGGGTTTTATATATACCATC
>NW_006921725.1:5607749-5615737 GCF_000298275.1 Orycteropus afer afer | reverse complement strand
AGACTGTGATGGAGTTCCTGTGGGCCCAGAAGGTAGGTGGGAGTGAGGATGGTCACACCTCCGTTCACCAAGTGGGTGTAGGGTGTAATAACAAGAAGAATGTCGTACCTTTTCAGTCTTGTAGGCCCCGAGTGTCCTTGGGGTTGCTGGAAAGCAGAACGTGTTCTTAAGCCCCAGACATCTGTGAGAGCTCTGTCTCTTTCAATATCCAAAATAGTCAAGCCACTTTTTAAACCTTCAAAATGGCAGCGTCCTCTGGACCGGGAAAAGTCCACAGCTCAGCCACATTTCTCTTCACCTTCTCCGTTTGTTCCCCAGACACCATGCACAGTCCTCCATGCAGTCCCTGGCTAGCAGGGTGATTTGTAGGTTAATTCTTAAGTCCTACCACCACAGGAATCTGCAAGAGCGCTGTCTCTTAAAAAATCAAAAATAGTCAAACCACTTTTTAAACCTACAAAATGGCGGCACCTTCTGGACCGGCAAAAGTCCACAGCTCAGCCCACCTTTCTCTTCACCTTCTCTGTTTGTTCCCCAGCCACCATGCACAGCCCGTGCAGTCCCTGGCTAGCAGGGTGATTTTTAGGTTAACTTTTAGGTCCTACCACCACTCGGGAATGTCCAAGCTGTCTGAGCCATCAGGATTGCTCAGGTTGCTGCCAGACTGCAGCTCTGTACGTCTCCTTTTTTGGTATTTTCCTGCAAATTCTTCTGCTAGTTGGGGTTTAGTCCACTTCTGTATCCTTCCCTTCAAGGCTTAGGGGTCCAGGATTATTTTCTGTGTCTGTGTTAATTGGTTTTCCTTTTCTTTGTTGAAGAGGGTCTGTGCAGTCCTTCTGCCTAGTCCACCATCTTGCGGGAACTCCACCAGCCATGTTTTGGAAGGAAGACTGCACAATCTACTTCCATAGTGTTACCACCTCAGAAACCCAAGAAGGGGTTGCTATGAGTCGGGTCAGACTCGAAAGCAGTGAGTTTGAGTGGGGATGGCCTATTTGAGCAGGGAAGAGGCCAGCCTTGAGCCTTTGATGTTATAATTCTCAGGCAGGAGAAAAGCTTAGGACTTCCTTGTATGTCTCAACTGTCACTATTTAGATGTGCTCTGATATATGCCATAATGATTTCCTGCCTGGACATCAGGAAAACTGAGTTTGCCCATGTTATCACTATATCACTGTGATTTTAGGAAAGTACTTTGCCTATCAAGGCTTGAGTTCCTCTTTTCTAAAATAAATGTGAGGGTTTAGGTCATCTATAAAGTTCCTTTCAGATGTGATTCTAAGTATTTTTGATAGGGTGCTTCATAGGACTTGATTTAAACATGGCAATAGATGATAATCAAATGGTACTTTGAGAGACAGGTTGAGTGAATATGAAATGCCATTGTAAACCTTGTAGTTTTGCCTGCTCTGTGTAAAAGGCAACTGCAGAGGCAGTCCTTCCCTAGGCAGTTCTAATTTGTATGGAACTTCTATTGCTGAAGTAGAAAAACTCAATACTAACACTTTCAATTAAGTTAAATGACTTCATGTTCTGTTAAGTTCAGGTTGGCTAGGAATTTCATGACTTTTCACTGACTTCATTACGATAATGCTGATGTCTACTAGATAGTATTTTCATAATTGTACAGCTATCATCAAATTATGTTGATTCATGGCTGGGTGAAAAATGGCAATGACTAGCATAATTGTGAAATTTCACAAAGCATTGACATTTGTGTTTAAAATCCTGAAAAATTCAGCAAGTATGACCACAGCAATGGAAGTGCACTTGTGAGGACTCCATGGAAAAGTTCACGGATTTAAATGTAATTAAGCATGAATTAAACATGATGAGCTACAGGGCTAATTCTATCACTGAGGAAGATACATTATGGAAATCTATTTCAGAAATATGACCAGCTCCTTTTTAACATATGTCAGATACCTAACATATGGTCTCCTAAGGCCTGCAGCGTACCTTGGATGATCCAGGGCAGTCAGCGTATGCTTGGCACTGTTGAAAGTCTAGCTTATTGAGCCAAGAAGCTAAGAAACATGATAGGAAATCAAACCATGCTTGTCAGAATCTCACTTCTGCTTGAGAACAAATATTATAGATTCAAAGAAAAATTTGAGCTTCAGATGTATGATAAAGTGCTGTGTTCTGTCTTTATACCAATGCAGTAAACAACAAATTGTGAAAGTAAGCTTATACTTCTTTACAATTGATTTATCAGGGACGATAGCAAAGAGCTAATTTCATAAGCCACACTCACATACTAAATCAGTCTTGCATAAGTTGGGGGTCACAGATGACCAGGAAAACTGCTTCCTATAATACTACCACTCATTCCCAACCCTCCCTTGGACATTTATCCTCCAAGCTCCTTTGCACCCTTTCCTTAACCTCAAAGGGAAAGAGAAAGAAGCTAAGAGTCTGAAAGGCAGAATTCCAGGCTCAAATCTTCTATTGACTTCTGTGGGGTAATTAATTTGCTTCTTTTGATGTCAGTTCTATATATTTTTTGTATATTATATTGATTTAAGGAGCCCTGATGACTCAATGACTAAGCACTTGGCTGTTAACTAAAAGGTCAGTGGTACAAATTCATCAGTGGCTCCATAGGTGAAAAGCCCTGGCGATCTGCTTTCATAGAGATTACAGCCTGGGAAAACCTATGGGTCAGTTCCACTCTGTTCTGTAGGGTTAATAAGAGGTGAAATAACCTTGACAGCACACAATGACAACATAAGACTTTACCTACCTCACAAGGCTGTTAGGTGAATGTGATGTTGTGATAAATGCAAAAGACATATATGTTGCTGGTGTTGTTAGATCCTTTTGAGTTGGCTCCAACTCATAGCAACCCTCTGTACAACAGAACAAAACACTGCCTGGTCATGAGCCAGCCTCTCAATCCTTGCTATATGTGAGCCTATTGTTGCAGCTACTGTGTCAATCTATCTCATTGAGGGCCTTCCCTTTTTTCACTTATTCTCCACTTTACAAAGCGTGATATCCTTCTCCAAGGAAATGGTCCCTTCTGACAACATGACCAAAGTAGGTGAGATGAAATCTGGCCATTTGTGCTTCCAAGTAGCTTGCTGGCTGCACTTCTTCCAGGACAGATTTGTTAGTTCTTCTGGCAGTCCATGGTAAATTTTCAGTATTCTTCACCAACAGTACAAATGAAAAGTATCAATTCTTCTTCAGTCTTCCTTATTCATTGTTCAACTTTCACATGCATATGAGGTGACTGAAAATACCATGGCTTGGGTTAGGCACACTTTAGTCTTCAAAGAGACATCTTTGCTCTTCAGTACTTTAAGGAGGTCTTTTGCAGCAGATTTGCCCAGTGCAATACGTCATCTGATTTCTTAACTGCTGCTTCCATTGGTGTTGATTGTGGAACCAAGTAATATGAAATCACTGACAACTTCCATGTTTTCTCTATTTATCATGATGCTACTTATTGGAGACATTTCATTTTCTTTATGTTGAGGCATGATCCATACTATAGACTGTAGTCTTTAATCTTCATCAGTAAGTGCTTCTAGTCATCTTCACTTTCAGCAAGCAAGGTTGTGTTGTCTGCACATCACAAGTTATTAATGAGTCTTCCTCCAATCCTGATGTCACATTCTTCTTCTTATAGCTTCTCAAATTATGTGTTCAGCATACAGATTGAATAAGTATGGTGAAAGGATACAACCCTGATTCACTCCCTTCCTGATTTTAAACCATGCAATATCCCCTTGTTTTGTTCAAATGGCAGCGTCTTAATCTATATAAAGTTTCCTCATGAGCACAATTAAGTGTTCTGGAATTTGCTTTCTTCTCAATATTATCCATAATTTGTTATGATCCACATAGTTAAATGCTTTTTCATAGTCAATAAAACAAAAGTAAAACATCTCTCTAGTATTCTTTGCTTTCAGCCAAGATCCATCTAATATCAGCAAAGATATCCCTCATTCCATGCCCTCTTCTGAATCCACCTTGCATTTCTGGAAGTTCTCAGTCAAGATGCTGCCATAACATGTCAACTTATCACCTAACTAGAGGCACACTTATGTTTTCTAGTCATATCACATTGGACTATGGGAGATGATGATCATAATGTTGATAATAACAACAGCAATGACAATCACTTGTTGAGAATTTATCCTCTATCATGCATTATACTAAACATCTTATATATGCTTTATACCTTTATGTAGAGAATTATATTGTATAACATGATCTTATCTCAATTCCAGAACAGATAAGATTAAGAAGAATAAAAATGTCTAAAATGCAATAGTTAATTTCTCTTTACATAATAATATATTTCAGGGCCATAATTATTGAAATAAAATCCAATATATATTTCTTACCATTACCAAGAAGTGCTTGTGGTCTTGGTTGAAAGTTGTACTATCTCTTGCTCAGGGAAAGGTTTTGGGGAAGCATTAAATATATATATATTTTTTTTTCTATCTTATAGTTCTACAGAGGAGGCATTTCCTCCATTCAGCCTTTCATTTTTTTCCCTAAATATCCAGGTACATCAGAGAGCTCCTTAAGTTTAAGAGGAGTACATTTGAAAATTGAGAAACTCACTGCCCACAAACGGTGAAGTAGACAGACAATATCGGCAGCTTATAGGTCTGGTTTGGATAAACAATATTGACAGATTATTAATGCAAGTTCAGGCTTGTCTTGGAGGTTGATGGAAAAGGGCACAGGGAGGTCCTTTTACAGCACAGAATTCAGTGCCTTTGACAGAAGTAGGATCTACCATTTGTGGTCTGTATGATAATTGTATTTTCATGCAAAAATCTTCCTAGTTATATATATATACATATATGTCTACCTATCTACACACACACACACACACACAAACAAACACATACACACATACAAGAAAAGGGACTTCATTGATCACCATCTTCTTTGTCATTGTTTACCCATATCCTCGTGCCAAAGAGGCAAGAAGGTCACATCTTCTGACCTCCTCTAACCCCACAAGAGGAAGACAGAATCACCATCAGTAGCCCAAGGCCTATCTCTGCGAGGCAAGACATGCCGCCTCCTTCCAGCCCTTTCACCAACCCAGACAGCAACAGTTCCTCCCGCAGTACCCACCACCTCTCTGCTGGATTTGATAATTCAGTGCAGTGGCCACACAGAACTACCAGATTATGGGGTTTATTAGGGAAGCAACAGGATACAATTCAAGCTCAGGAGCATGCTCAGTCTCTCTCAGCCTGCCATCTCTCAGCCGACAGCCTCCCTCAGTCTCTCTCTCAGCAGTGCATGTCTCTTGCATCTCTCTCTCAGCAATGCATGTCTCTTGAGTCTCCTAGCTGGCAGTGAGGATTTTTTCTGCCTCTCTAAGAGGGCTCTTTTTGAGCCTGGCAGAGTGGCAAACTAACCAATCCCAACATTAGAATTCTATACACCTGAGAGAGAGTGAACTTCCCAGAAAATTACTTTGAGCTGCTCCCAACAGAAATATTCCAGGTGGATAACTTTAACAACTCCCAACAGAAATACCCCAGGTGGATAACTTTAACAAGCAGGAGCTACTCAGTTGCTCACAGCAAATTCCACCATGGAGTTTACAAAGATTTATGGCTAGAAAAACCACACTATGTAATTTACTACACCGCACCTCATCATCAGTTACCCAGGGAAAATAGTTAGAACTTGAGTTTGCACTGAGTGTAGCACAGTTCTTATTCTGTATGTGTCACAACAAACAAGTGAAAAAGCAAAGAAGAAAATGCAAACAAACTATTCCTAATAGAGGTAAAGATAAGAAACAGACGTAAGAAAGTTTTGTAACTTAGGTGCTTTTTATTTCAAATTGTTCTGCCTATTCTAATGTGGGTTGCAAAACAACAACCATGCAGCCCTAGAACCATTGAGGGCCCTAACTGGCATCATGTACACAGTTTATCCTCTGTTAGCCCAAAATTTCAAGTCTGTTATGTCCATATTTGATTTCCTAGGTATCTAGGATGCAACACTGGGACACAAATTTCCACTGAGTATCTTAGTTACCTACCTGCTGAATATTTATTGAGTTTTTACTAGAGTATTACCTATTTTTTTCTGAGCATTCTCTTGTATGGGACACTCTTCTAAGTACTTTGCATGTATGAACTCATTTAAGCCTCATAAAAACCTCCACAGTAGGTATTACAACCATCCAAAAAACGTGTTTATTATTAAGGGATGCAAGTGTATTTTTCAAATTGTGAGTCACTTGTATGATAAAAGGACATCTTTATATTCACCTCAAAGTATGTTTTTTAATGAATTAAAACAGACGAGCGCTCTGGACGATATATTTAAGGGGAGTGGAGTAGAGGCAATAAGATAAATTAGAAGTGCATTGTTATAATTTAAGACAGTAATGATGAGACTGTCACCATGGCAGTGAAAGTAGAAGTAGACATGAGAAGCGGTATTTAAGATACAGAATCAATAGTATTTGATGACTAACTGAGCATAAAGAATTAAGAATAGGCAGGAATCTAGCCTGACTCTCAGGTTCCTTGATTTGGGTCACTGGGGGTGAATTGACTTCTGTCAGGGGCAGCATCTATAAAAATAAAAAGGTGTTTTGTTTTTGAAACATATGAGTTTAATTTAGGATATGACAGATTTTAGAGAGTTTCCTGTGGTGTACAAATAGATTCTTTTAGTATAGTCTTACACATAGTAGTTTGGAACTAAGGAGATTAGAGTTGGCTATTTGAAAGCTATGTGTTTGGTGATGATTTGGGTGGGTGAGATTTTATAAATAGTATGTGTACTGTGTGAAGAAAAAGGGAACAGAGAAAAGAAGTTAGCAAAAGTGGCTGGGAAAAAATGGACAGAGGGCAAAAATAAGTTTAGGAGAGAGGGCTGTCATTTAAACCAAGAGAAGAGAAAGTAATCAAGAGTGTCAAAAGCAATTGGTAAAATAAAGACAGAGAAGTAAGTATTCATTGTGCTTGATCATGAGCAGATTGTTGTTGATTTAAGAGCTATTTCAGTTGTGCCTGATGAACAAGAAGTAATAAAGTAGAAATATTTGAGTGTAGAAGAGTCTTTTAAGAAACCTAATATCTAAGCTATCTAGTGCTGCTATGACAGAAATACTACAAGTGGGTGGTTTGAACAAACAGAAATTAATTTTCTCATAGTTAAAAAATCAAAACCAAACTCACTGCCATGGAGTTGGATCTGACTCATAGCGACCCCTCCTTGGGTTTCTGAGGCAGTATCACTACAGAAGTAGATTGCCCAACCTTCCTTTCAAGGAGTGGCTAATGGGTTTGAACCGTCTACCTTCTGGTTAGCAATCAAATGCCTTAGGCACTATGCCACCAGAGCTCCTTTCTCATAGTTAGGAGGCTAAAAGTGAAAATTCAAGGTGTCATCTCTAGGGGAAGGCTTTCTCTCTCTGTCAGCTCTGTGGGAAGGTCTTTGTCTCTTCAGGTTCTGTTTCCTACTTCCTTGGAGATTTCCATGTGGCTTGGCATCCCTCTTCCCTCACTTCCACTTTCTTAGTCTCCTTTTGTATTTTGTTAAGAGATTAACTCAAGACACATCCTGTACTAATCTTGTCTAACATAACAAAGAATATTCTCATCCCAAAGGTATAAGTACAGGATATAAAATATGTTTCTGGAGGACATAATTCAATCCATAACAACTGGTAAAGTTAAGAAGGAAGAAGTAAAGGGAAAACTTTATTATTATTTTTAATGAGAGGGAAATTCCTCAACATAATAAAGGGTTATTTATGAAAAATACACAGCTAATATCATATTCAATGATGAAAGATTAAAAGCTTTTCCCCCAAGATGAGCAACAGGACAAGGATGCCTGCTTCCAGCAGTGATATTTAACATTGTACTGAGAGTTCTAGCCAGGGCAATTAGGCAAGAAAAAGAAATAAGCCATCCAAATTGGGAAGAAAGAAGTAAACTATCCCTTTTAACAGCCAATATAATCCTGTTGTTGTTGTT
>NW_006921725.1:5592998-5604577 GCF_000298275.1 Orycteropus afer afer | reverse complement strand
GGTTCCTGGCTTTTTATCCCCTTCCTCCTGCTCTTCTGGCCTGCTACTCTGGGCAGGCCTGAGTTGCCCCTCCTCACCTAATCCCTTCGGCTGACTGCTCTTTTCTCTGGCTTCCTGGCTTTTAAACTCCTTTCTCCTGATCTTCCCACTTGCTACTTCGGGCGTCCCTGAGTTGTCTCTCCTCACCTGTAAGCCTGGGACTTACATAATCCTATGCATAGAAAATCATAAAGATTCCACCAGAAAGCTACTAAAAAATGAATTTAGCAAAGTGGCAGAGTAAAAGATCAACACACAAAAATCAGTTGTGTTTCTAAAAATCAGCAATGCATAATCTGAAAGAAAAATAAATAGAAAAACTCTCCCATTTACAATAACATCTATTGTTATAAAACCATAAAACACTTAAGAATAAATTTAACCAGGGAGATGAAACACTTCTGCACTGAAAACTACAAAACTGTGCTGAAAGAAATTAAAGACGACCTAAACAAATGGAAAGATACCTTAAGTTCATAGATTGGAAGATTTAATTTTGTTAAGTTGTCAATAGCACTCAAACAATCTACAGATTTAATACAATCCCTATCAAAATTCCAACAATATATTTTTTGCAGAGGAGTAAAAGCCAATCTTTAAATTCATATGGAATTGAAAGAGATCCTGAATAGTCAAAACAATCTTTAAAAAGAAGAACAAAGTAGGAGTACTAATAGTTTCCAGTTTCAGAGCACATTATAAAGTTATAGTAATCAAAGCATTGTGATGCTGGTATAAGGATAAACATATAGATCAATGGAATAGAATTTAGAGTTTAGAATTAGACCCACAGATTTATGGTCAATTGAGTTTTTATAAGCATGCCAAGTCCACTCAAAGAGGAAAATATAGTCTATTCAATAAATGATACTGGGACTACTGAATCTCTATATGCAAAAGAACAAAGTAAGACCTATATCTCACACTATACACAAAAATTAATTCAAAGTAGATCAAGGACTTAAATAGAGAACTAAAGTCATAAAACTCTTAGAAGAAAACATAGTGGTAAAGCTTTAAGATCTTGGTTTTGACAAGATATGACAACAAAAATATTTGCAACAAAAGGAAAAACAGATAAATTGCACTCTATCAAAATTAGACTTAATCAAAATTTAGATTTTTTATGCATCAGAGGACTTTATTAACAAAGTGAAGATATAATCTACAGAATGGGAGAAAATATTTGGGAACCCTATATCTGATAAGTGTTTAATATCTAGAGTATACAAAGAACTCCTTGAACTCAACAAAAAATAGAAAAACCAATTAAAAAATGGATATGTGATTTTAATAGATACTTTTCCAAAGAATATGTACAAATGGCCAAGGACTACATAAAAAAAAAAAAAAATGCTCAATGTCATTCAAAAACCAAACTCACTGCCATAGACTTGGATCCAACTCAAAGTGACTCCTCCTTGGGTTTCCAAGGTTGTCTCACTATGGAAGTGGATTGCCCTATCTTCCTTCTGAGGAGTGGCTGGTGGGTTTGAACCACTAGTCTTCTGGTTAGCAATCAAATGCCTTAGGTACTAAACCACTAGGGCTCCCACATATATTTTCAGGGATCTAATCCCAGAGTGCTGGCTGAACACTGCAAGGGATTTCCAGGTGATATATGTATATATGGGGCTCTGGCAGTTTAGTAGGAGCTCTGGTGGTGTAGTGCCTAAGGAATTTAACTGCTAACCATAAGGCTGGTGGTTCAAACCCACCAGCCACTCTTGGGAAGGAAGACTGGGCAATCTACTTCCGTAGAGACACCACCTCGGAATCCCAAGGAAGGGTTGCTATGAGTCAGATCTGACTCAACTGCAGTGAGTTTGGTTTGATTATATATATTTTATACACAGCATTTTAGCACAATATTTTTTAAAAGTAAAGTATTTAAAAAGAGAGAAGTTGAAGATAGAGGAAAGTTGAAGGAAGAGCATAAGTGTTGGAAGAAAATTTCAGATGTGGATGAGATGTAATCTGGAGTGAATTTGGAGGATTTAGCCTGAAGCAGCAGTCAGTAGATTTAGCTTTTCTGAGTCAGAAAAGGAAGGAAAATGGAACATAGACACCTTTTGAGGTCAAACGGTAGAGGCAAGAGGTTGAAGATTCCCTAATTCAAAGTTTTTATTTTTTCTACAGAATGAAAAGTGCCATTGGCTAAGTGTAAATGTGGGCATGGGACTTGATAGGAGCAGAGAAGGTTTAAAAGAGCACACTGGGGTGTTAGAGGTTTATGAATGGAGTAGAGAAAGGTGAACAGAAACTCAGGTGTGTAGAGAGATCATTAATTAGTAATCATGCCTTTATATATGATTTGGAGATTTTTCTCTTGAGACCTATGATCAGCAGATGAATAGAAAGGTACGTGGTTGAATTAATACAAGGTTAGAGATTTTCCTGGCGGGCTATCAGTGGGAAAAAGATCAGAAAATGAACCCTTTTAAGACCTTATGAAATTGCAAGAAGAATCAAGGATGAGAGAATATAATAAGGTCTGCTTTCTGTCCTTCTCATTCTTACATCATGCACTAACCAAGTTTGCTTGGCCACGGGCCATGATTCTGTTGCTTCATTCCTACTATCCTCTTTCATAGAGTTGAACTCTGCTTCTAGCTTCTTTCACTGTCTGTGCCTTAGGCACCATCTGATGCCTAGAACTTCTGCCACCTGGAAATCCCTTGCAGTATTCAGCCAGCACTCTGGGATTCAATTCCTGAATAGTGACTCAATTTCAGAGCCCACAGTTCTCATTATACAAGCAAAAGCAACATTTGGCCTCGTGGCTCCTTCCTAGAGGCTACCATCTCTATCTCCAGCTTGGTCACTCTTCTGTCATTCATGCCCTACCCAAGCACTATGTGATGTTTTTGTGGGGACCATAAAAGACAGGGTCAGTGTTTTGGTTGCTTTGTGCCATTCTAACAGAAATACCACATGTGGGTGGTTTGAATAAATAGGGCCTTATTCTCTTACAGCTTGGGAGGATAGAAGGCAGAGCTCAAATGCCAGCCTCTAGGGACCGGGCGAAAGCCCCTTGACCTTGAGCTTCAGCTCTGCCTCTTGCTCCCAGCCCACTGGAGCTAACAGTGTCTCTTCACTCAGGCATCTGCTGGCTGCTAAGGCTAACAAGTCCAAAGTACAGAAGTAAAATGGCACAGTCCCAATATTACCAAACCACATGGCAGGCCTTTGATTCAATTCTAGAAACTGTCACAAGACCATCAGACAATCATGTCAGGCTGCTGAAAGATAACTTGGCTACATACAGGATTCAAGGGAGCCAAAAGCTGCAGTGACCCATCTCAAAACTTCTCCTTATATACTGCAAGCAGACCACATCCTGAAAGCAGCTACTCAGTTGCTCCAGTAGATTCCACCATGGAGCTGATTACCAGTTTCATCATGGGGAATAACTACATCCAGCTTTCCAGCCACTCAAAACCAGGCCCAGCCAAGTTGACACATAACCTTAGCTACCTCAGTCAAAGCATTGCCCTCATTTTTATCTTACTAAAATGTGTCACCTGAAAATAACAGAGAAAAAAAAATCATTGTTGCACCATTATTGTCTTATCCTTTTCTGAGATTGAAAAGATAGCACATCATCAGGTAATACCAAGTGGCTGCTAAATGTTCCTATATTCAAATGCTGGTCATATATTCAATTTTTACGGACTAATTCTAGGAAATAAGCCCTTCCATTCTCCACCTATTGATTGCATTTTACTGGACCTGAGAGGGTCAAAGCCAGAGCTAGCCTGGTATTGTGTGGATGTCATCAGGTTGCTGGCTCTCTGCCCTGGAACATTCTCTGGCTTTCTGCTTTGTATGCACATCATATCTGAGAATCATTCTGTGAGGCTGCTACGGATTTCCATCTGTCTTGGGCTCATGAGTAATTGCTGGAGAAAGACATCATATTTGGTAAAGCAGAGAGTCACTGAAAAAGAGGGAGACCCTCAATAAAATAAATTGACACAATGGCTGCAACAGTGTGCTCAAATATACCTACTATTGTGAGGATGGCACAGGACTGGACAATATTTTATTGTTATACACGGGGTCCTTCTGAGTCAGACCTTGGTAGACAACATCTAACAACAATTACATGAATGATGAGTAGGAATTAATCAGATACAGCAGAGTGGATGGGATGGGCAAAAACCTTGGGTAGAAAGGAAATGTCTCAGGAAACGAAGAAAGCTTGAATTCAGAGAATAAGATGAATGATGGCCAAGAGGGAACAAACTAAGTATAATCTTTCACCCACAAAAGATATAGGAAGTAATTTTTAAATAAAGGGGTAATATGATCAGATTTGTATTCATGAAAAATCACTCACTTTGTCTTTAGAGGATTCATTTAGGGTGGGCAAAATAGATATTGGGAGAACAGTTAAGGGACAACAGCAGTGGCCTAGTTAATGATGAAGGTAGATTAGAATAGGGCTGTGGTAAGAGATACAGGGATAGATGAATTCATGCTTCATTTTGAAGACAAAACTGATAGGATTTACTGATAGACTAGATGTGGGGCAGAGAGAAACTGAGGAACAATTAATGATTTCTATGTGAGACAGGTTGAACAGCACTAGGTACTGACTAGCTTGAAGCCTCTTCCCACATTCCTCAAGATCATATAAGAGTTGACCTCTTAGGGAACATGGAATTAAAAAATAAACAAGGAGCCAGTAGAAGGTATCTTAAGATAAGAGCCAGGTAGAACTGGCCAATAGCTACCAGAGCTGCCTCTGCTTAGCTATGCAGACTCAATGTGGAAAATCTTTACCTGAAAGTGAATTTATGACATCACAGGCCAAAAAACACACCCCTTAGTGGCCATGGAAATTCATTTTCTCTAATGCTAATTCGGTCTTAGAATGAAAATATTTTCCATGTCATCGAGTGTGTATTCATGACTCCTTTGTTTCCAAATGTATAAAAATGGAACTGATCCATTGCCCACAAAATTTCCATTTGAGGTGGCATCCTCTGGGTTCCTTGCTTGTGCACCTGTAATGAACACACTTTGTTCCCTCACCTCCATGTTCTCCTTGTTGACTTGCAAGTTATGCCAAGCAGGACCCTCTTGCAGTTTTGTCTGCAACATAGGCTCTAGCTTGTGCCCCTTCGTGGATAATAGTGGCATTTAGTGTTCAATCAGATGTCTAGGGGAGAAACAGTTTGGTTTATTAAGTCTTAGATTCAATATAATACAAAATTTGGATTTTTTTCCTATTTCTTATAAAATTCAGAACTCCTAAGTTATTTATGGGAGCTCTGGTAGCATAGTGGCTAAGGCACTTGACTGCTAACCAGAAGGCTGGTGGTTCAAACCCACCAGCCACTCCTCGGAAGGAAGATGGGGCAATCTACTTCCAGAGTGATACTGCTTCGGAAACCCAAGGAGGGGTCGCTATGAGTCGGGTCCGACTCGATCACACACAACAACAACAACGAAGTTATTTATATAAATTTTTAAAATTTGAAAGCATTCATGAAAAATGTATTTGTGGGTCATTGACATCCTTATTGGAAGAATTTGTAGTTAATGACAGAACTCCATCTGCAGCAAAAGTCATAATATTTATACGGAAATTTGTAGATCCAAAACTCAAATGGCAGTGGGAACTTAAAGGTCCTGATAATGAAGATGTGGGATTGTGTTTGTGTGTGTTTTGGCAGTGTGTAGGAGTATATGTGGGCAGGTTATAGTCAGTAGACAAGTTTATTTCCTTAGCTACCTCACCATAAATTTGCTATAGTCTCCCCCCGCCTCAGTGTGTCATGAGAGAGTAAACCTTACCCTCCTGTGAGATGATAAATTGAGATAGATTTTCTCCTTATTGGTTTTATGGATATTTCTTCTCACTAAAATCTGGAATAATGTTTTTTCTTTAAGTTACTGTAAATAACCATTCAACTTCAATGACTGAATATTCCAGCTATTCTTTTTTCTGCCCCCTAGTTCACTGCTATTGCTGTTTTGTGTTAGGTGGGACACTGGGTCCAATTATAGCTTTGCATTTAATTACAAACTTTGCATATGTGTGCATTAATTAGAAGATTTTATTGCTTTGTATTTTATGGCTGGAGGTTGTGAACTATAGCAATCCAATATACCACTTAAGGGAATAATACAAATTTAGAATAATAAAAAGAAATTTATAATGATCATCTCATGCATCCAAAGTATTGTATAGAAAAATAATAAAGCATAAATACATTGTACACAAGAGTCAAGCCCATTCTCCTCCTTTAATTAAGAGCTTTAATCTTGTAAAGAAGACATTTAAAGATCTGGCATAATATCTATTTGACACTTATTTAAGCTAAGGATCTAAAGTAGGGCTAAAAGTAAGACCCTAGAAGTATGTTTAAATGTGCCTGCCCTCCAGAAGAAAGGGGGTCAAGGATTCAAAACCAAATCCTCTGTGGCCATTTGCATATGGAAAAGGTGGGCTCTATCAAGAGCTCTGGTGGCATAGTGCCTAAGGCATTTGACTGTTAACCAGAAAGCTGGTGGTTCAAACCCACTAGCCACTCCTCAGAAGGAAGATTGGGCAATCTTGTTCCGGAGACATACCACTTTGGAAACCCAAGGAGGGGTCGCTACGAGTTGAATCGAGTTGACGGCGGTGTTTGTTTTTGGCTTTGAAGATTGTGAGGAAGGAGCTCTAATGGTGCTGTGGATAAAGCATTGGACCATAAGCAAAATGTCGGTGTTTTGAATCGACCAGCTGTTTCACGGGAGAAAGATAAGGCAGTCTGCTTCCATAAAGATTCACAGTCTTAGAAACCCTGTGGAGTTGCTATGTGCTCAATGGCAATGGGCTTGGTTTTTTGGTAAGATTTTGAGGAGGGACTTAGGCTGTTTGAGGAAGTCTTCACAAAGAATCCTATTGCTGAGAAAGAATAAACCCAAGTAACTTTGGAAAACATTATTTTGACTGACTACAGTAAGACTAAAGATAAAAAGCACTGTATACAAATTCTATAATCTAGTTAGTATATTTGTTTTTCACAGGGTATGAGATAGAAGTCCTGAAATACTTTATGTATGTACTAGAATTGACCGAATAAATAAGTTTATTATAGATAATATGAACCTGGTTTCTCACTGTTGGAGAAAGACATCAAAGATTAAAAAAAAAAAAAAAAGGGGGGGGGAAGGTTAAAATGAAACCTGTGGTGTTAGAATGGAATAAGAGGTATCAGTGTAAACTCATGGGCTTTAATATGTAGCTATATAGATGCAAAAATATAGATGTATGTATGCAAAAGTTGGTATACACATATGTATTTCCAAGCTCTGCTTGCTGAGAGGGTCTAAAAACAAGTAAACCTCATGCTTTGGTTTCTCTTCAAGAAAAGGAACCAGGGCTCTATAAAGAAGTGATTACTAGGCCATCAAGTCAATTCTGACTCATAGCAGCCTAATTGCACAAAATAGAACTGCCCCACAGAATTTTCAAGGCTGTAATATTTTTTAAGGAAGCAAACTGCCTCATTTTTCTCCTGTGGAGCTACTGGTGGCTTTGAACTGCCAACCATTTGGTTAACAGTTAAACACTTAATTACTGTGCCACAGTGTCTTGTTCCTTTCAAGTATTATCTAGAGATATCCAATTGTCATAACCAGAGAACAAAGCACAAGTCTTAGCTTTGATAGTGACTTCCACTCCTATGATGCTTCATACCAAACCTCATTCACACCTAATACAAAGGCAGGGCTGCTTTTAAAATCCATTTCAGATTTTAAAACCAATTCTGTTAAGCATGACTTCAGCTGTCACTTCTTGTTATTTTTGGCGAAACTTGACGCTCATAAGTTTGAAACATCCCATCCATTTGTTCAATGAGCTTCTGATAACTATCCCTGATTATTGGGTATGAAGTCAGCACCAATCATTCAGCTGACTGCCTTGACCATAGGGTATTTTAGAACAGGCCACAAGGCTTTGTAGTTACAATTGTTGTTCTTACCACGTCTGGATACGTGATGTGTAACTATTCTAGAAAACCCAGTCCTTGGAAACTTGTGGGATTTTACTATTGCTGCAATTGCAAAGTGCCTGGAGAATTTGGGAAGGAATGAAATTTGATAGTAGGCTGAGGACGATAGGCTCTGCAGACATAGTCTGTAACCCGCCTGGAATCAAGAGAAGCAAGCTATTCAAACCCTTGCTACATAAGCCTTGTTATCCCTGAAATAGACCACTTGAGATGGAGGAAGTACAGACAGATTTGCTGCTGATGACAGCTCACCAGGACCCAGCTCTCCATTCAGGTACATTGATATGCATATTCATTCTACTGGGGGAAAAAAGAATCTCCTCCTCTACCCTGGGACACTACTTCTGTAGGCTCTGGAATCTACTATTTTATACCCACCTGCCGGTACAGTATAAGCAGCCACAATAGGCATCAAGCTATGAAAACCTCTGAGGAGCACTATTGCAGTGCGAATTGCTTCCTTGCTCTGCACTGGTTGGTGATTGTAAAATGGATTGCCAGATTAGGCCAGGCACACAGTGTTTGTGTAAGGAACAAGGAGGGCAATTTTTTTTCCTGCTTCTTCTACCAGCTATTACTTACCGTCCCTTTGTCTCCTATGAGAAGTGAGGTATTTGCTAATGCATTTTCTTAGTGGAAATTCAAAGGGCGGAATCACCAGCTTATGCTCACAGTAAAACGGCTTTGTTTCTGCTTTCAAACTGTCTGATGCTTCTGGCCCATAAGGTCACTGGCCTATGCGAATTCTGGCTTAAGTAGAAGCTTCCAGCATAGCATCTTACTGTCCCTCTGTGTTTCTTATCATAAGCTCACTAAAAAACATAGCACCTTTCCCAAACAGGAAAGTTGTTTCCAAAATACAGAAACAAGTTGACAAAAAAAGGTAGAACTCCAGGCAGCCTGGAGGCGTGGAGGCAGCCTCATTTCTTTGGGAGACTTGTGCAGCCGTGTGGGTAATCTATGTTAACATCTTCTCTTCAAGACGTTGACCTCACTTTGATCCAGACATTCTAGAAAAGGATTAGTTTCTTCTACGTTTCAAAGCTGTTTATCTGGCTTAGAAAATAGCTGCTTTAAACAGAAGCCTTTACACTTGTCTGGGTAAATTCTATTCCAATTTTTGTTTTGGCCACAAGTCAAAGATAACAGCTGTGCGCTTGTGGGTTCACTGAACTCTACGTGCTTGTTGGCGGCATCACCGACCAGAGGGAATAACCAGTAATTAGAACATTTTGGGTCATCTTGGGAAGAACAGAGTTTTCTCATGTTTGAAAAGGTGATATGACCTCACTCTGATTTTCCCAAATGTTGATCTGTCAGTTACTGAGCATGGAGCCAAATATACAAGCCTGGACTCATCTCTACTGTGTCCTCTATTTCCCAAACTATCGCCTGATAGATAGAGCCTTAAAACTATACACTTAATGTCTTTTAGTTTAACTGTAACTCTGCAAGAGGGCTAAGCAATGATAACAAGGAAAAGCACTCATATATTCCTAGCACATCAGCATTTCTGATCATAATGGTTTGTGACTCAGACCTTGGAAGCTGTGGGGTTTCTTCCTAGTTGAATCAATGAAAGTTTACATAAATATATGTTTCTGTTTTCCTTTTGCTTCTGCTTCAGCATTCGTGTTCGCTTGCTGGCAACAACAGACAATGAGCAGGTCTGGGAGAAAGAGAAATGGAGCAGATAAAAGGTGAATTGCAAGACATCATTTGGTGGTTTCTAATTTCTTTCCCGTTAGGACTTTTTTGTTTTGTTTATGAAGAATAATGTGTTGGAATTTTCATGTGAAAAGATAAAATTTATCCTATGTATTTAGAAACTATAATCATGAATAGAATACATTTTATTGTAGACTGCAGACGTTCCTTTGGTGTCATAGTCTGCTAGTGCTGCTGTAACAAACATGTTACACGTAAAGTGTGTGGCTTTTCAAAGCAAGGACTGATTGTCTCTCACTTTTGGAGCGTAGGAGTCTGAATTCAGGATGTTAGTGGGTCTAAGCTATGTCTGCTTTAGGAGAAGATCACTCCTTATCTCTCTCAGCTTCTGTGCTGTTGTTGTTGAGTGCCATCAAATCAATTCCAACTCTTAGTCACCCTATGTGGCAAAGTAGGACTGCCCCAAGGGATTTTCTTGGCTGTAATCTTTATGGATACTTTGTCTTCTTGAGCTGCCCTTTGAAATCTTTGTTCAGCTCTTTCACTTCATCATTTTTTTCCATTCATTTTAGCTACTCTATGTTCAAGAAGAAGTTTCAGAGTCTCTTCTGACATCCATATTGGTCTTTTCTTTCTTTCCTGTCTTTTAAATGATCTTTTCTTTTCCTCTTGTACGATGTTCTTGATGTCATCCACAATTCATGTGATCTTCAGTTTTTGGTGTTCAATGCATCAAATCTATTCTTCAGATGGTCTCTAAATTCAGGTGGGATACACTAAAGGTCATACTTTGGCACTTGTGAACTTGTTTTAGTCAAACAATGTATTGCATTGGGCAAATCTGCTGCAAAAGACATCTTCAAAGTGTTGAAAAGCAAGGACTTCACTTTGAGGACTAAGGTGAGTCTGATTCAAGCCTTGGTATTTTCTACCTCATATGCATGTAGAAGATGGGCAATGAATAAGGAAGACTGAAGAAGAATTCATATCTTTGGAATATGGTATTAGTGAAGAATATTGACTATACCATGGACTACCAGAGTGAATGAACAAATCTGTCTTGGAAGAAGTAGATCCAGAATGGCTCCTTAGAAGCCATTATGGAATGATTTCATCTCATGTGCTTTGGACTAGTTATCAAGAGGGACCAGTCCCTGGAGAAGGGCATGATGCTTGGTAAAGCAGATGGTGGTGAAAAAGAAGAAGATCCTCAACAAGATGGATTGACACAGTGGCTTCAACAATGGACTCAAGCATAGCGATTATGGTGAGGATAGCACAGAACCAGGCAGTGTTGCGTTCTGTTGATATAGGGTCACTATGAGTTGTTGCTTGGTCATGGGGACTGTCCTACTTGTGAGTCTTTAAAAACAGGTACAACTTCTTTTGTATTAACAAATTGTTGATATTAAGATTTCAACATATCTTTTTTGAGTACACAATTCAATCCATAACATACCAAACCAAAAAACAAACCTATTGCCATTGAGTCAATTCTGACTCATAGTGACCAGAATAGAACTGTTCCATAGGGTTTCCAAGGATGTAAATCTTCATGGAAGCAGATTACCTCATATTTCTCCTACAGAGTTGCTAGTGGGTTTGAATTTCTGAGCTTCTGGTTAGCAGCCAAATGTCTTAACCATTGCACCACCAAAACTCCTTCCAGTAAGAAGTATTTGTGAACCAGAATATTCAGTGTCCTAGAGCTTTTCACATAAGAAAGTTGTATCCCCTCCCACCCCTGGTAACCAACAAAGAAAGTTTCCTTCCATATATAAACCTTTCCTTGACTTTTTACAATAATGAACTAATACTATATTTGTCCTTCTGTGATTGACTTATTTCACTCAGCAC
>NW_006921725.1:5583104-5591558 GCF_000298275.1 Orycteropus afer afer | reverse complement strand
AAAGGAAGATGGGGCAATCTACTTCTGTAGTGATACTGCCTTGGAAACCCAAGGAGGGGTCGCTATGAGTCAGGTCCAACTTGACGGTACATAACAACAACAACAACATTATAAATGGTATTGTTTTCCTTATTTTCTTTTCAGAAATCTCTTTGTTCGTGTAGAGGAATCCAACTGATTCTTGTATGTTGATCTGGTATCCCAGGACTATGCTAAAGCCCTCATTTAGTTCCAGAAATTTTTTCACTGAGACTCTTGGGTTTTCTGGGAATAGGATCATATCATCAGCAAATGGGGCTAGTTTGACTTCTTCCTTATCAATTTGGATGCTTTTGATTTCCCTTTCTTGCCTTATTGCCCTGGCTAGGACTTCCAATACAATGTTGAATAGAAGTGGTGATAGAGGGCATCCTTGTCTGGTTCCTGTCTGCAAGGGGAATGATTTCAGTCTCTCTCCATTGAGAATAATGTTGGCTGTTGGTTTTGCATATATGCCCTTTATTATGCTGAGGAATATCCCCTCTATTCCTATTTTGCTGAGAGTTTTTATCAAGAATGGGTGTTGGTTTTTATCAAATGCTTTTTCTTCATTGATTGATATGTTCATGTGCTTTTTTCCTTTGTTTTATTTATTTGATGGATGATGCTGAATGTTTTTCTAATGTTGAATCTCCTTGCATACCTGGTATGAACCCCACTTGGTCATAATGTATTATTTTTTTGATATGTTGTTGGAGTCTATTGGCTAGTATTTTGTTGAAGATTTTTTGCATCTATATTCATGAGGGATATATGTCTGTAGTTTTCCTTTTGAGTGATGTCTTTGCCTGGTTTTGGTATCAAGGTTATGTTTGCTTCATAAAATGAATTTGAGAGGATTTCATCCTTTTCTATGTTCTGGAGTATTTTGAGTAGGTTTGGTGTCAGTTCTTCTCTGAACGTTCGATAGAATTAGCCAGCAAAACTGTCTGGACCAGGGTTTTTTTTTTGTTGTTGGTAATTTTTTTATGACCTATTCCATTTCTTCTTTTGTCATAGGTCTGTTTAAATTTTCCACCTAAGTCTCTGTTAGTTTAGGTAAGTATTATGTTTCTAGAAATAAGTCCATTTCTTCTAGATTTTCAAATTTGTTGGAGTATAGTTCTTCATAGTGTCCTGTTATCATACTTTCAATTTCTGTGGTTCTGTTGTGGTGTTACCCAATTCATTTCTTATTCATGTTACTTGTATTCTCTCCCTCTTTTCTTTTATTAAATTTGCCAGTGGTTTGTCAATTTTATTAATCTTTCAAGGAACCAACTTATAGTCTTGCTGATTTTTTCTATTTTCTTTCTATTTTTGTTTTCGTTTATTTCTGTTCTAATCTTTATTATCTTTCTTCTTCTGATGACTGTAGGCTTTTTTTGCTGCTGTTTTTTGATTGTTGGAGATGTTTGGTTAAGGTGTTGATTTTGGCTCTTTCGTAATGTGTGCATTTTTTGCTATAAATTGTTCTCTGATCACTGCTTTTGCTATGTCCCAAAGATTTTGGTATGTTTTGCTTTTATTCTTGTTTGATTCAAGGAATTTTTGAATTTTCATTTTTTATTTATTCTCTTACCCCATCTTTTTCAAGGTGAGTGTTGTTCAGTTTCCATGTGTTTACTCTTCTTCCATTCATCTTCCTATTGTTAATTCTAATTTTATAGGATTGTGATCTGAGAAGATGCTTTGCAGTATTTCAATGTTTTTAAATTTATTGAAGCTTGCTTTGTGGCCTAACATTTGGTCTATCCTGGAAAATATTCATGTGCACTGGAAAAGAATGTATATTGTGCTGCTTTTGGGTGAAGTGCTCTGTAGATGTCTATAAGGTCAAGTGGTGGGTTGTACTGTTTACTTCTTCTGTGTCTTGAGTTTCTTGCCAGTTGTTCTATTTGTGATTGAAAGTGGTGTATTAAAGTCTCCTATTATGACTGTGGAGTCATCTATTTGTCTTTTCATTTCTGTTAGAGTCTGGTTTATGTATTTTGGGCCTCTTTTGTTGGGTGCATAGATATTTATTATTGTTATGTACTCTTGTTCAATTGATACTTTAATCATTCTATAATGTCCTTTTCTTTTCTTTTTAATGTCTGCCTTCATTTAGGTAAAGCCCAGCTAGATAAAGATATTTATATGGAGTATCAACATATTTTCCAGTTATTTATTTAAGACTATTTTCACTAACATTTTATACAGCTCATAGGGAAAAATAAGAATGAATTTGAAGGCTCTGTGCATATATTAGTTTTGCTCTATTTTTCAGCATGTGAAAATTTTTATTGATTCTTTAAGTATAACTGTAGTGGGTTGAATAGATTTCCCACAAAATTCATGTCCTCCAGGAGCCTTAGAGTGTGACATGATTTGGAAATAGGGTATTTGTAGATGTAAATGAATTATGATGAGGTCACAGTGGATTGGAGTGGACCTCAAACTCAATGACCAGTTCTCTATAAGAAAAGGAGAAAGCAAAGAGACACATAGAAAAGTCCATATGCATATGAAGGCAGAGATTGGAATGATACAAGTCAAGAACTGCTGTCAGTCACTGGAAGCTGAAAGAGGCAAGGAAGGATTCCTCCCTAAAGCCTTCAAAGAGATTATTCACCCTGAATACTGCATATTCAGTATTCACTCTGCTGACTCCTTGATCTCAAACTTCTGTGCTTCAGAATAAATTTCTGTTGTTTTAAACCACCCAGTTTGTGATCATTTGTTGTAGCACCCTAGGAAACTAGTACAGTAACCTAGATCAGAACTGATGATACTGGATAGTAAAAAGGAATCTTTCTAAATAGCCATGGTAGTATTGATAGTACATTCCAATCTCTAAAGCTTTGTATTCAGAAATATCAATTTACAGTCACTGTGTCCCTGTGGGCTGTGTCTTCAACTAATCCTGAGAACAAAGGACTCTGACTAAGGCAAGACTGCTTCAAACACTCTTCAAAGGTGGAATGTGTGAGATCAACTGGCAGATTAAGCAACACTCAGCATCCTGAAACAAGACACAAATGTGCCACCACACTTCTGAGTCACATTTCCTGTCTGATTGTAACATCCCTCTAGCATTGAAGGAAGAATGGGAGATGGTGGGGCA
The DNA here is from genome assembly GCF_000298275.1 of Orycteropus afer afer. NCBI lineage: Eukaryota > Metazoa > Chordata > Mammalia > Tubulidentata > Orycteropodidae > Orycteropus > Orycteropus afer. The sequence continues at coordinate 5,588,434 of NW_006921725.1, read as the reverse complement.
AACTCACCAAATCCAAAAGATGCTTGCACTTACAAATTATCTTCTATGTGAAGACTTAGAATCTGGGGAAAGACAGGAGAGTGTGCAGCAGGGATCTTGTTTGTCTCCTCAGCATTTCTAGCAATGAACTGATTAGTGTGAGAAGTTAGCTGTCCTATTGAGAATTAGGTGTGGCACCATAAGTTGTACTTCAGGGAAACCATTGTCTAGTATATTGGTCTTTGAGCCATGTGCCCTCTCTAGCAGTTTCCCTCATTATCTTCCTCATGTTGTCACACAGGGTATGTAGTGAACAGGCTGTGGTGATTGTGCAGTGGTAGACCCTGCCTCCCTGCAAGAGGCCCAGCTCAATTCTTAGCCGATCTACCACATGTGCAGCTACCATTCATCCATTGGTGGAGGCTTCTGTGTTTTTATGATACTGAGCAGGTTTTAAAGGAGCTGAAAGACTAAGCAGACTAGGAAGAAAGACCTGGTGATCTCCCTCTGAAAATCAGCAAACAAAAACCCTGTGGGTCACAATGTCCCTATCCAAATGGTTAATGAGGATGATACAGGACTGGGCAGTGTTTCTGTTGCCATTGGGCTTGCATGAGTTGGAGATAACTTCACTGTAGCTAACAACAAAAACATCTACTTAATGCTTAATCTGATTAATTTTAATGCCAGTGCCTTTCTCTTTTATTTCTCAAAATGCCTTTATCGCCTTCACTTCTGTCATCACCACATAGGTGTTCATTTAATGATGAAAAAGGACCTCCAGGATGCCTCCTTCTGTTGTGAGAACTTAAATGAATTTAATGATTACAGCAGAATAGATCTCATCCCAACATAAAGGAGTAAATTATGATTTTTGTTTTCAGGGATGGAAGAGAAAATCATACACTATTCTATTAAAGAACCCCAATTTTCTTATAAATCTAAAGCTAGATATTATTGATGATAATTATTACTATTATCCTCATTTTATTCCTATGCTGGAGTCATTCTTTCTAACTGATCTATATTATGAAAAACAACCATTTGGGGAAGGAGTAAATCAGTAGATACAGTCGAGGCAGCAGAATCTTAATGATAGAACTAATTTTCTGCCTTCAAATAAGCTTTATACCTCAAAACATTAGTCCCTTAACAGTGCTCAGTAAGGACTGTGTTTAGCTGCTTCAAATAAGCTTTTTACCATGTAAGGGCTGTGTTTGGCTGAATAAAAGAATGAAGGAAATAAATATTTTTTAAAGTACCTACTATGTAACAAGGAGCTCTGGTAGCGTAGTGCCTAAGGCACTTGACTGCTAACCAGAAGGCTCGTAATTCAAACCCACCAGCCACTCCTTGGAAGGAAGTTTGGGCAATTTACTTCCATAGTGATACCACCTCAGAAACCCAAGGAGGGGTCGCAATGAGTCGGGTCTGACTTGAGGGCACATAACAACAACAACAACAAATGTGTAACAGGCATTATGCTAGCAGCTATTTTTTTTTAATGTTGTAAAATATACATATAACATTATATTTGTCAATTCAGTTTTTTTACATGTACAATTCAGTGTCATCAATTATATTAATCATATTGTGCCACTATTACCTGTATCCATTGCCAAGGTTTTCATCGCCATAAATAGATACTTAATGCTTCCTAAACAATGATTCCTCCTTTCTCCCCACTTTTGCCCCTGGTAACTACTAATAAACTTTGGTCTTTACACCTTTGCTTATTCTTGATATTTCATGTAAGTAAGCAAAGGTATAGAGACCAAAGTTTATTAGTAGTTACCAGGGGCAAGAGAGAGGGAAAGGAGGAATCATTGTTTAGGAAGCACTATGTATCTGTTTATGGTGGTGAAAAACTTGGCAATGGATACTGATAATAGTGCCACAACATGATTAATATAATGAATGTCACTGAATTGTACATGTGAAAAATTGAATTGACAAATATAATGCTATTTGTATGTCTTATAACATTTTTCTTGTAAATGGGATTACGCAAGATTTGCCCTTCTCTGTCTGACTTATTTCATTCAGCACAATGCTTTCAAGGTTCATTCATGCCATAACATGTATCAATATTTCATTTTTCTTCATGGCTAAGTAATATTCCATTGTCCACTACTCACTACTCATCTGTCAGTTTGTTATACTGTGGTAGCTTATGTGTTGCTGTGATGATAAAAGCCACCAGTATTTCAAGTACCAGAAGGGTCACCCATGGTAGACAAGTTTCGGTAGAGCTTCTGGACTAAAAGAGACTAGGGAGAAGGATTTGGTCCACTTCTGAAAACCTGGCCACTGAAAACTTATGAATAGTAGTGAAATACTTCCTAATATAGTGCCAGAAGATAAAACCACCAGGTTAGAAGGCACTCAAAATATATCTCAGGAAGAGCTACCTCCTTAAAGTAGAGGCAACCTTAACAACACAGACAGAGTAAAGCTTTCAGGACCTTCATTTGCTGATGTGGCACAATTAAAAATGAGTAGAAAGAGCTGAAAATATTCATTAATTCTCAGATCATGGAATGTACACAGCATGAGTCTAGGATAATTGAAAGCTGTCAAAAATTAGAACATGTAAGGATTGAGATCCTAGGCATTAATGAGCTGAAATGGACTGGTATTGCCCATTTTGAATAGGATGATCATATGGTCTACTATGCCAGGATTGACAAATTGAAAATGAATGGTCATTCATTCATTTTCAAAAAGAACATTTCAAGATCTATCCCAAAGTACAGTGTTGTCAGTGATAGGATGATATCCATAAATCTACATGGAAGACAAGTTAATACTACTATTATTCAAATTTTTGCACCAACCACTAAAGCCAAAGATGAAGCAATTAAAGATTTTTAGCAACTTCTGCAGTCTGATATTGACCAAACATGAAATCAAGATGTATTGACAATTACTAGTGATCGAAATGTGGAAGTTGGAAACAAAGAAGAAGACCAGTAGTTGGAAAATATTGCTTGGTGAAAGAAATGATGCCAAAGATCTCATGATAGAATTCTGCAAGACCAATGACTTCACTGCAAATACATTTTTTCAACAACACAAGTGGTGACTATGCATATGGACTTTGCCAGATGCAATATGTAGGAATCAAATTGACTGCATTTATGGAAAGAGGCAATGGGAAAAACTCATATCATTCAGAACAAGGGCATTAGCCGACTGTGGAATAGACCACCAATTTCTCATATGCAAGTTCAAGTTGAAGTTGAAGAAAATTAAAACAAGTCCACGAGGGCTAAAATATGACCTTGATTATATCCAACCAGAATTTAAAGATGCTCTGAAGAGCAGAATTGACACATTGAACACCAAAGACTGGAAATAAGATGAATTGTGGGATAGCATCAAGAACATCACACATGAAGAAAGCGAAGGGTCATTCCTGTCAAATGACAGGAAAGGAAGAGAAGACCAAAATGGACATCAGAAGAGACTCTGAAACTTACTCTTGAACAGAGGGTAGCTAAAATGAATGGAAGAAATGATGAAATAAAAGAGCTGAACAAAAAATGGATAGAGAAGACAAAGTAAAGTATTATAAGGATATGTATGAAGACCTGCAGTTAGAAAACAAAAAAGGAAGAACATTCTCAGCATTTCTCAAGCTGAAAATCCACTGCCATTGAGTTGAATCTGAATTATACTGACCCCTATAGAATTTCCAAGGCTGTAAATCTTTGTGGGAGAAGACTGCCCCATCTTTCTCCCATAGAGCTGCTGGTGGGTTCAAACCACCAACTTTTGGGTTAGCAGCCCAATGTATTAACCAGAGTGCCATCAGAGAACTGAATAAAAAATTCAAGCCTCAAATTCTAGTATTGAGAGATTCTAAGGGCAAAATACTGAACAATGCAAGAAGCATCAAAAAAAAAAAGATGGAAAGAATACACAGAGTCCCTAAACCAAAAATAATTGGTTGACTTTCAAACATTTCATATGATTAAGAATCAATAGTATTGAAGGAAGAAATCCAAGCTGTACTGAAGGAACTGGTGAAAAAGAAGTCTCCAGGAATGGGCTACCCACTGAGATGTTTCAACAATGGATGCAGTGCTGGATGCACTCACTCATTTATGTCAAAGAATTTGGAAGTTAGAGAACTGGCCAACTGACTGGAGGAGATCCACATTTGTGCTTATTACAAAGAAACACGATCCAACAAAATGTGGGAATTATCAAACAATACCATTAGTATCATACACAAGTAAAATTTTTCTGAAGATATATTTTGGTTACCTAGTGCTGCTCTGAGAAGAACATACCACAAATAGGGTGGCCTTAACAAACAGGGGTTTATTCTCTTATAGTTCAGGAGGCTAGAAGTCCAAGTTCAGAGTGCCAGGCTCTAGGGGCTGTGTGAAAACCCCTCAACCTTGGGTTTCAGCTCTGCCTCTTGCTCCTGGCCCATGGAAGCTAGAGGCATCTCTTCACTCAGGCAGCTACTGGCTCTTGAGGCTAACAAGCCCAAGGTTGACAAATAAAATGGCACAGTCCTGATGTTACCAAACCACTCGGCAGGCCATTAATTCAAGTCCATTGAAAGTCCTAAGGTCAACAGAGCATGGCAGGCTGCTGAACAATGACCCAGCTACATGCAAGGTTCAAGTGTGCCTAAGCTAGAGACCGTTCCCAAAGCTGCTACTTATATATGGGAAGTAGACACATACCCAAAGGCAACTACTCAGCTGCTCACAGTAGATTCCAGTATGGGGATGATTACCAGTCTCATCATAGGGAATACCACATCCAGCTGCCCAGCCACTCAACCAGGCCTAGCCAAGTTGACACACAAACTTAACCACCACAAGATAATTCCAAAATGGTTACAGCAGTATATTGACAGGGAACTTCCAGAAATTCAAGCTGGATGCAGAAGAGGATGTAAAACAAGGGATATCATTCTTAATGTCAGATGGATCATAGCTGAAAGCAAGAATACCAGAAAGATATTTATCTGTTTTTTATGGAAAGGCATTAGACTGTGTGGAACGTAACAATTTATGGATAACATTGCAAAAATGGAAATTCCAAAACACTTAACTGTATTCATGCGGAACCTGTACATAGACCAAGAGACAATCGTTTGAACAGAACAAGGGAACATTGCAGGGTTTAAAATCAGGAAAGGGGTGCATCAGGGTTGTATCTTTAATCATACTTAATCATTATGCTGAGCAAATAATCCCAGAAGCTGGAGTACATCAAGAAGAATGTGCCGAATTTATAGAACACTCCAACACCTCAATAACAAAAAGACAAACAATCCAATTAAAAAATGGGCAGAAGACATGAACAGACACTTCACCAAGGAGGAT
>NW_006921725.1:5581048-5582013 GCF_000298275.1 Orycteropus afer afer | reverse complement strand
TAATAAAAAAAAAAAAGAAGAATGTGCCATCATTTACAACCTGCAATATGCAGATGCCACAACTTTGCTACCTAAAAGTGAAGATGACTTGAAGCACTTATTGGTGAAGATCAAAGACTATACAGCCTTCAGTATGGACTACACCTCAATTTTTGGAGAAGCTGCCAAACTCTTTTCCACAGAGGCAAGACCATTTTATATTCCCACCAGCAATGTATGAGAGTTGTAAAAAAGAAAGAAAACTAAAATCCTCACAACTGGACCAATAAGCAGTATCATGATAAACAGAGAAAAGATTGAAGTTGTCAGACATTTGATTTTATTTGGATCCACAATCATCACCCATGAAAGCAGCAGTCAAAAAATCAGCCTAAGTACTGCACTGGGCAATTCTTCTGCAAAAGACTTCTTTAAACTGTTTTAGAGCTAAGATGTCACTTTGAAGACTAAGGTGTGCCTGACCCAAGCCATGGTACTTTCAATAGCCTTCTAAGCATGTGAAAGCTGGACATTGAATAAGGAAGACCAAAAAACTGATGACTTTGAATTGTGGTGTTGGCAAAGAATATTAAAAATACCATGGACTGCCAGAAGAAGGAACACATCTGTCTTGGAAGATATACAGAATGCTCCATGGAAGCAAGAATGGTCAGATTTTGTCTCACATACGTAGAGCATGTTGTTAGAAGAGACCAGTCCCCGTAGAAGGATATCATGCTTGGTAAAGTGGAGGGTGAGTGAAAAAGGGGAAGACACTCAATGAGATGAATTGATTCAGTGGCTGCAATGATTGTGCTCAAACATAACAAAGATTGTGAGGATGTCACAGGAATTCCAAGATAGTTCTACATTCAATTCAATTTTTTTAGGAACTGCCAACTGCGTTTCCACAGAAGCTGGACTATTTTACATTCCCAGCAGCAATGGATGAGAGTTCCAAATTCATTATACCCTTGCCTATATAT
>NW_006921725.1:5576762-5580668 GCF_000298275.1 Orycteropus afer afer | reverse complement strand
TCTTAAAGAATTAGGCAGTGAAAACCTTATGAATAGCAGTGAAACACTGTCTCATATATTACAGAAAAACTTTATGAATAGCCCTGAAACATTGTCTGATATTGTGCCAGAAGATGAGTCCATCAGGTTGGAAGGCATTCAAAATATGACTGAGGTAAAGCTGACTCCTCAGAGTAGAGATGACCTTAATAATATGGATAGAGTAAAGCTTTCAGGACCTCCATTGGCTAATGTGGCACTATTCAAAATGAGTTAAAACAGCTGCAAACATCTCATAAATGAAATGGGATGCATAAAGATCAATATCTTAGGCATTAGTGAGTGGAAATGGAGTGGTTTGGGCCATTTTGAATCAGACAACCATATGATCTACTATGCCAGGATTGACCAAGTGAAGAAGAATGGTGTGGCATTCATCATCACAAAGACTGTTTCAAGATCCATCCAGAAGTACAATGCTGTCAGTGACAGGATAATATCCATATACCTCTAAGGAAGACCAGTTAATACGACTATTATTCAAATCTATGCACTATCACAAAAGCCAAAGATGAGGAAATTGAAGATTTCTACCAAATTCTGCAGTCTGACATTGACTGAACATGCAATCAAGATGTGTTGATTATTACTGGTGACCAGAGCACAAAAGTTGGAAACAAGAAAGAGTCATCAGTAGTTGGAAAATATGGCTTTGGTGATAGAAATAACACTAGAGATTTCATGATAGAATTTTGCAAGACCAACAACTTATTCTTTGCAAATATCTTTTTTCAGGGAGCTCTGGTGGCGTAGTGCCTAAGCCATGTGACTGCTAACCAGACATCTGGCGGTTCAAACCCACCAGCCACTCCTCAGAAGGAAGGTTGGGCAATCTACTTCTGTAGTGATACCCCCTTGGAAACCCAAGAAGGGGTCACTATGAGTCAGGGTTGACTCGACGGCACATAACAACAACAACAACACCTTTTCTCAACAACATAAACAATGGCTATACACAAGCACTTTGCCAGATGCAATATACAAGAATGAGATTCTCTACATCTGTGGCAAGATCCTATGGAGAAGTTTAATATCTTCAGGTAAAAGAAGACCAGGAGCTGATCGTGGAACAGACAATCAACTGCTCACATGCAAGTTCAAGATGAAGCTGGAGACAATTAAAAGAAGTCCACAAGATCCAAAATATGGCCTTGATTATATCGCTCCTGATTTTAGAGACCATCTAAAGAATAGATTTGATGCATTGAACATCAGCGACCAAAAACAAGAGGAATTGTGGGATGACATAAAGAACATCATCCATGAAGAAAGCAAAAGGTCATTAAAAAGACAGAAAAGGAAGAAAAGACAAAAATATATGTCAGAAGAGGCTCTGAAACTTGCCCTTGAGCAGAGAGTAGCTAAAGCAACTGGAAGAAATGGCAAGATAAAAGAGCTGAACAGAAGATTTCAAAGAGCAGCTCGAGAAGACAAAGCCAATTATTATAATGAAATGTGCAAAGACCTGGAATTAGAAAATCAAAAGGGAAGGACACTTTCAGCATTTCTCAAGCTGAAAGAACTGAGGAAAAAATTTAAGCCTCGAATTGCAATATTGAAAGATACCGTGGGCAATATGTCAAATGATGCAGGAAATATCAAAAGGGGATGGATGGAATACAGAGTCACTGTACCAAAAATAATTGGTAGATGATCATCCATTTCAAATAGTGGCATATGATCGAGAACCATTGGGACTGAAGGAAGAAGTTGAAGCTGTGCTGAAGGAAGTGATGAAAAACAAGGCTCTGGGACTATCTATTGAGAGGTTTCAACCAACAGATGCTGCACTGGAGGCACTCACTCAGCTATGCCAAGAGATTTGGAAGACAGCTACCTGGCCAACTGACTGGAAGAGATCCATAATTGTACCCATTCCAAGGAAAGGTGATCCCACAGATTGTGGAAATTATTGAACAACATTAATATCATGACTCCTCCTTGGGTTTCCCAGGCAGTATCACTATGAAAATATATTGCCCTACCTTCCTTCCGAGGAGCGGCTGGTGAGTTTGAACCACCAGCCTTCTGGTTAGCAGTCACATGCCTTAGGCACTACATCACCAGAGCTCCCAATAAAAGTTCAAAAATGGTTGCAGGAGTATATTGACAGAGAAATTCCAGAAATGCAAGCTGGATTCAGAAGAGGACGTGGAACAACGAATATCATTGCTGATGTCAGATGGATCCTAGCTGAAAGCAAAGAATACCAGAAAGATGTTTACTTGTTTTATTGACTGTGAAAAGGCATTCAATTGTGTGTGTAGATAACAAATTGTGGAAAATATTGAGAAGAATGGGAGTTCTAGAATACTTAATGTTACTCATGAGGAATCTGTACGTGTCCAGAAGGCTTTCATTTGAACAGAACAAGGGGATACTGCATGGTTTAAAATCAAGAGGAAGTATGTCAGAGTTGTATCTTTTCACCATACTTATTCAACCTGTATGTTCAGCAAGTAATCCAAGAAGCTGGACTATATGAAGAAGAACGTGGCATTGGGATATGAGGAAGGCTCCTTAACAATTTGTGATATGCAGATGACACAACTTTGCTTGCTAAAAGTGAGGATGACTTGAAGCACTTACTAATGAAGATTAAAGACTTCAGTCTGAAGTGTGGATTACATTTCAGTATAAAGAAAACAAAAATCCTCACAACTGGACCAATAAGCAGTATCACTATAGATGGAGAAAAGTTTGAAGTTGTCAAAGACTTCATATTACTTCGTTGTACAATCTACACCAATAGAAGCAGCAGTCAAGACATCAGATGATGTATCACACTTTGCAAATCTGCTGCAAAAGACCTCTTTAAAGTGCTGAAGAGCAAAGATGTCTCTTTGGAGATGGAGGTGCAGCTAACCCAAGCCAATGTGTCTTCAGTTGCCTCATATGCATGTGAGAGCTGGACAATGAATAAGGAAGACTGAAGAAAAGTTCATGTTTTTGAGTTGTGGTGCTGGTGAAGAATGTTGAAAGTACCATGGACTGTTAAAAGAACTTACAAATCTGTACTGGAAGAAGTGCAGCCAGAATGTTCCTTGGAAGTGAGAATGGCCAGACTTTGTCTCACCTACTTTGGTCATCAATTCCTGAACATTTGATTGTACTCATGAGGAATCTGTACCTTGACCAAGAGGTTGTCGTTTGAACAGAACAAGGGGACACTACATGGTTTAAAATCAAGAAGGGAGTGAGTTAGGCTTGTATCCTTTCCCCATACTTATTCAATCTACATGCTGAGCAAATAATCCAAGAAGCTGGACTATATGAAGAAAAACGTGGCATCAGGATTGGAGGAAGAATCATTAACAACCTGAAATACGCAGAACATATAACTTTGCTTGCTGAAAGTGAGAATGACTTGAGGCACTTACTGATGAAGATTGAGGAACACAGTCTGAAGTATGGATTACATCTCAATATAACGAAAACAAAAATCCTCACAACTGGCTCAATAAGCAGCATCATGATAAATGGAGAAAAGATTGAGGTTATCAAAGAATTCACATTGCTTGGTTCTGCAATCGATGTCAATGGAAGCAGCAGTCAAGACATTAGATGATGTATATAGCACTGGACAGGTTGACTGTGAAGGAACTCTTTCAAGTGCTGAGGAGCAAGGATGTCTCCTTGAGGACTAAGGTGAGCCTGACACAAGCCATGATATTTTCAATCACCTCGTATGAATGTGAGAGCTGGACAATGAATAAGGAAGACTGAAGAAGAGTTGATGCTTTTGAGTTGTGGTGCTGGCAAAGAATGCTGCAAGTACCATGGACTGCTAAAAGAACTAACAGATCTGTCCTGGAGGAAGTGCAGCTGAAATGCTCCTTGGAAGTGAGAATGGCCAGACGAAGTGAC